>NC_079147.1:140821127-140849074 GCF_945859685.1 Eupeodes corollae | reverse complement strand
GTCGAGGTGTAGTCAGCGTTACTAGGCAAGAGTTGGAGGGAGCTAAAAAACTTATCCGGTAGAGGCCCTATACCTTTACCCCTTAAGCGGTTCCCAACGGAATTATAAGGTCTGAGGACCTTAGTCAGTAAATCAGTGTGGAAATATTAGCAAAGAATATCCACTTATGTTGAAATACTGAACTATTTGCATATCGTGTACGGGTAGAACTTTAAGTAGTTTTTCAAAACCATGCACTGTTTATTTGTTGTAATCTTGCAGAAGTCACAATTTTTCTTATTGCTTTACGAGAATTTGCCGTTATGTCCTTGTTGCTAGTCTAGGAATAGGTCTGTTAACCATTGTTTCTTTACGAGCAGATAAAATGGGTCCTCAGCCCATTACTTAATCGTCGATAAAGTGCGACACGCACATACCAAAGATTCACCGCAAACAGGTCGTGCACCTCTGGGCAGTGACTCATGGTGACTAACGATTCCGCAAATCCTTTGCTTTAAATGGTATCCCATCTTTTTTTTAAATACAGCCATTACTTTCACCTTAAAAGTAGCACCATCCATATTAAGGTTTAATCATCATCATCACATGAAACAGTGATACTCTAAGACAATTTTGCCTGTCCCACGAGGTAAAATGCCTGTATCACTAAAGATAAAAATCAAAAAAAAGGCAATATATTGCCTTTTGAGGAACCAATATGCTGTAAGAGCCCGTTCACACGATCCCGAATCGGCTGCTTTGCCGTATCGTCGAATTTACCGTATAAGCCAGTGTCAATATAATTTAAATGAGTATATTCAGACGATACGGCATTTAATTTCGGATAGGGAACAAGTTTTAGATTTTCGATTTTGGAAAAGGGGGGAGCGGGGATGCATTTTGTGCAAATTTTTCATACTAAAAATCAATATTAAGAAACGAATTTCTGGAACAATTTAGAAGAGCCCCGGAAAAGGGGGTCCAGAATATGTTTAACAGAGTAGTACACTCTTAAGTTTTATTTGGACTTAATATCTTTATTTTTGAACATATTTGAATGAAACTTTGGTTTTTTTGAATGTAGGCATATTCATTATTAATTTCATAGAGTCGGAATCTTAAAGACATTTTGGTCTTTGCTGAAATAATACAGCTTTGGCTTAAAATTTTAAAATTTTTCGAGGGGGGCACTCGGGTGGGTGAATATTATTTGTTTCTTTTTTGTGCGCCTTCAGCTTTATTATTGGATACGAGCTGAGAGAAATATGGTTTGACTTGGAACACTTTTTAATTTTTGATTTTTGAAAAGGGGAGGCTAAAATATTTTTTTACAAAATCGAGATTTTTTTGAAAGATCTATCATCAGCGTAAATAATAAATTATAAGCCAATTTTTCGTTTCTGTGCATATGCTTAATCGCGTTTTATTAAAAGGTAGGCTTAGAAAAAAACAAAAAAATTGGGAGATGTATATTGCATTTTTGAAAAAAAAAAATTGGAGGCAAATCTTTTTAAATATACATTTAACGACTCTCATTTTTTGGAACTAAAAAAAAATAAAAAAGTTGGAATTTCGAAAGGGGGGGGGGGGGCTAGAATTTTATCAAATTTTGCCCATATTTTTAAAATTTTGATCATAGGTTAGGTTAGGTTGGAGTGGCTGTCTAGATATCATTGACACACGTAGACCTCAAGGGTCCATTGCGATACCACTAATGAAGTTACTCATGGGAGAGTAATGAATTTAAACAAACCATTTTGTACATTTAATAAAGTTAGAGAGACGTTTTGTGTCAATATTTGCCAGTTCACTGGTATTATCGAAGAAGGGATTACCGAGAAAGTAATTCCTTCTAATGGAGAGTGCTGGACATGTACATAGAAGGTGTTGGACATTTTTTTCTCTTCCTCCTCGTCCATGCAGCTTCTACAGAAGTCATTTGTGTAGACCCCTAGCCTCAGAGCATGTCTACCTATGAGGCAGTGTCCCGTTATTACTCCAATTGTAGAGCTTATACTTTGTCTGCTTAGTGATATCAAGCCTTTTGACCGTTTTAAGTCAATACTTGGCCATATTTGCTTGGTTGCCAGGCAGGTGGTACTTTGTGACCATCTAGTATTTGTTGTTTCTAAAGCATATTGCTTGAGAAGATATTTGCATGTAGCTAGTGGTGTTCCTATGTTATGTTTTTGTCTAACATAAGGCAGAAGTGTTCCGTTTTTGGCGAGCTCATCGGCTTTGCAATTTCCCGGAATGCCTCTGTGGCCCGGCACCCAAATGAGGTGAATGTTAAACTGTTCCGTCATCTCCTTCAGAGATGATTGACAATCGTGGACTGTTCGAGAGTTTGTGGAGACAGACGCGAAAGATTTAAGAGTGGCTTGGCTGTCCGAGAAGATTCGTATATCCTTACAAGATATAACGTTTTCTTTGAGCCAAGATAGTGGTTCTTTAATCGCCATTACTTCTGCCTGGAATACACTACATTGATTGGGAAGTCTATAGGATAGACTAAGATTCAGTTGTTCTGAAAAGATACCACTTCCAACTCCGTGATCGGTCTTTGAACCGTCAGTATAGAATTGTACCGCATGGTCTTCCAGGGGTCCCTCTTCTTCCCAGGAGGATCTTGAAGGGATGGACACATGGAATCTTTTACCAAATACCATTTTTGGGGTGGTATAGTCTAAGCGATCTGGGATAGATCTGAAATTGTCTAGAATGGTTGTATGTCCAGTATTGTTACTGGTCCATTGAGAGGTGGCTCTAAGCCTTACACATGAGTTGGCAGCCACCTTTTTAGAGAAGATGTCAAGTGGTGTTAGGTTTAAAAGCACTTCCAGTGCTGCGGTTGGTGTTGTGCGAAGTGCTCCTGTGATGCACATACCTGCTGACCGCTGGACTTTAATGAGTTTATTTAGATTTACCATCTTATCCAGTGCGGTCCACCATACGACGGCTCCATAAATGAGTATCGGCCTGATTACCGAAGTGTATAGCCAGTGGGTTATTTTTGGGGAGAAGCCCCATTTTGATCCTATGGCCTTTTTACAAGTAAAAAGCGCTACAGTAGCCTTTTTGACTCTTTCATCAATATTTGCCTTCCAATTTAGTTTTTTGTCTAAAATGAGGCCCAAATATTTAGCTTGGTCGGAAAAGCTTAATGGTATTCCTTTAATCTTGGGTGGGCTAATCTGAGGAATTTTATATCTTCTCGAGAAGAGTATTAATTCTGTTTTGTGTGGGTTGACGTCCAATCCACATTGAGTATCCCATTTAGTTAGCCTGTTTAGGGCATTTTGTAGGAGTTCCGAGAGAACTTGGGGGTGCTTCCCAGATACGGATATCGCAACGTCATCAGCGTAGGCAATCACCTTGAAACCTTCTGTTTCCAATGTTGTAAGTAAGTCGTTTACTACCATGTTCCATAAAAGAGGCGAAAGGACTCCACCTTGGGGAGTGCCTCGATTCACCGATCTGGTGGTAGTAAAACTTCTCATGTTAGAAATTATTGTCCTGCTTTTGAGCATGAGACTTATAAGATCTATGAGTGACTTCTCTAATTTCAGCTTATCCATTGTTGTTGTGATCGCCTGGTAACTGACGTTGTTGAAAGCTCCTTCAATATCTAGGAACGCTACCAGGTTTTATTCTTTGTATTCGAGGGAATGTTCAATAGTACGTACCAGTGAGTGAAGTGCTGATTCTACTGATTTTCCCTTAGAGTAAGCATGTTGCGCTGTGGAAATGAGACATGGTTTTAAATTATGTCTGATATAAATTTCAATCAATCTTTCCAAGGTTTAAAGAAGGAAGGATGATAGGCTGATTGGTCGTAGATCTTTAGGGTTAACGTGTGAGGGTTTCCCTGCTTTGGGAATGAAGACTACTTTTGCCATTCTCCAGGCTTTGGGAATATATCTCAACCTTACACAGCTTGTCAGAATGATTTCCAATGGTGGAATAATCATGTCTGAGCATTTTTGTAGTTCGGCCGGAATGATTCCATCTGGTCCTGGAGATTTATATGGATCAAAGCTGTCTATGGCCCATTGCAGTTTTTCCCGCGTTATTAGATCAACTAAATCGCTTGTAGAAGCTTGAGACTCTGATGTTAAGTCGTTGAGTATGTTAGAACTACCTGGAAAGTGGGTGTCTAATAACAGATTAAGAGATTCTTCATCTGTGATAGTCCACGTGCCTGTTTCTGTCTTTAAAGCACTAGGTATTGTTGGACTTTTTGAGAGAATTTTCCTGAGTCTTGAGGCTTCTGAAGTATTTTCTATTTTACCACAAAAATTTCTCCAAGAAGACCTCTTACTCTTTCTTAATTCTTTTTTATATTGCTTTAGAGCTTGTTTGTATAAGTCCTAGTCAGAAGGAGATCTAGTGTACTTAGATCTGTTGAAGAGTTTACGACAGCTCTTTCTGAATGGTTCTAATTCTTTATGCCACCAATGAGGTTTCTTTTTACCCTTTAAAATGGTTACAGGGCATGAAGATCTCATTGATTCATTTAAGGCTTCGGTGAGATGATTTACAGAAAGGTCTAGTTCATCTTTACTGGAGGAGCTTTTAAGAAGGTTGTGATTAAGCAGTTGTGCTAGTACCTCCATATAACGCTCCCAGTTGGTATTCCGGTGATTTCGAAATCCCGTAGATGTATTTGCTACATCTTTGAACTCAAACTGAATGTATTTGTGGTCAGAGAAGGAATTCTCTTTTGAGACATGCCAGTTTGAAATCATATTGTGGATCGAGTCAGAGGTAAGCGTAATATCAAGTACCTCTTTCCTATTTTTGGTTACAAAAGTGGGTTCATTACCAATATTACTTATGAGTAGGTTAGTGCTTAGTAAATAATCAAATAAGTACTCACCTCTCTCATTTATATCAGAGCTTCCCCATACCGTGTGATGGGCGTTAGCGTCTGAACCAATTAGGAGACCAACTTTTTTCGATTGCGCGTCCGCAATTGCCTTCCTCAAGGTGTTTCCTGGAATTGGGCTGTCGTGGCCAAGGTAGGAGGATATGAGCCAGTAGGTGGCTTTATCCGTTGTTAGGACAGCGGTGGTGGTGTCCTTGTCGCTGTAATTGGGGAGTAAAAATATGTTTAAGTCATTTTTTACTAACATGCATGACCTTGGTTCACCTTTCTCCGATGCATACAATATTTTATAGCCAGGAGTCCTGAGACCTCTGATGATGGAGTTTGAGACCCACGGCTCCTGTATTAAGACGATGTCTTCCTTGTTCATATGCAGTCGGAGTATCAGGTTGTTCGTGGCCATGATGGCGTGATGGAGATTAATCTGTACTAATCGCAGCATTGCTACTATTAGTCAGATCAACCTCCACCACTGTTTTGTCGGCGTTTTCCTCGTCTGAGGAGGACCTAAGCAGGTCTTCCTTAGGGTGATGCCTAAGGTGGCGTCTTCAGTCTCCATGTCGGAGTTACTGTCAACTTTAGTTTTAGCCTCCACGTCGGATGGCTTATTTGGGGCAGTGGATGTCGATGGTTCCACTTTTGGTGTTGCATCGACCTCCATTTTCGTTGCCAATGAATCGCTTTCCTCCGCTGAAGAGGCTTCTGTGGGGGGCGTGTTTAGCGTATCTTCATCTTTTTTGTATATACGCATCTTGATTTCATCGAAACCATACCTAATCACACCTTTGGTCGCGGCCAGTGGAGCCAGTGATTCCCTATTGATCAGCACGAGAGCCGATCTATAGTGACCCACTGTCTCCTTCTCAACCTTTGGTACTTTCCAGTCGTGAGTAGGCAGGTCTGGATTACTTGTTTTGATCAGTTTCATGATCATGTCTGGACAGTTGTGAAGAGCCGGGACCATTATACGTGCTCTTGGCCGGCAAGGAATATTCTCCCTTGCAACAACCTCGAGCTTGGCACCCGGCCAGACTTCTGGCAAGCCATTGACAGCAGCCCTGTATAGATCGAAAGATCTCTGATCACCACAGGCGATGAGTTTGATACGATTTTGGTACCATCCTGCATCGGCTGTGTCTGGGAGAGGCCCCGGATTTTCCTCGATAACAGATAAAAATCTGAAACCGAGGTGAGCCTTGACCTCTGCCCAATGATCATGAGAGATGTTACCATCCACATGACTCCTGTCAATGATAGCGGCAATGATCTTACCTTTGAGCGCGTCGCTGAAGGAGAGATCTTTGTTGACGGCTGATGTGCTGTTGAAAAGCACCTTCTGCCTTTTTGGTTCGGGCTTGTCACCCTCGAAAGACCTATCTCGCTTTGACGTTGAGTCGCCGCAGGTCGGTTTAGCTTTTTTGCTAAGAAAGCCACTAGCCCACTCGAGTTTACGCGTTTGCTCTGGGGTTCTTTCCGCCGCCGGTATGACACCGACTGCGGCTAGAATCCTTTCGGCATTGCGTTGGTCTCGATTGACCTGTGACTTCTTGGACTTCTTTTTGGCCGGCCCAGAACTATGTCCGTGTGTCACAGATGTGGGTCCACCTCCAGATTTAATCGCTACCGATGCCAATCCGGGTGTGCCCTCACCCTTTGAGTCAATTCCAAATGTCGCAGATTTTGTCTCTCCGGATGGGGTGTCCCTTTTTGGGGTCGCTTGCGACGTCCTAGCAGGAGCGGGGAAGAGGTGGGGTGTGGAATTTCCGCCATTGGGACTGCCGAGCGTCACAGCTGTTCCACTGACGGGTAATTCCTTCAAGTATATGTTGCGGCTAGTAGAGGGAGAAGGACTCTCGCCACTAGTAGCAACCACAGGGTTGACAACGCGTTCACACACCTGATTTGGCTCGACAGCCTTTTCAGGTGATGTGACCGCATTGGCAGCCTTGGTGGGATTTTTTTGTTTTATAATAGTTTTATTTGTTTGTTTATTTTTAAATTTTTTCATTGTATTCCCACGAGTAAAGCGGAAAGACGGTCAGCCCCGGCAGAGCCGCTTGCCGGGGTAAGGCAGAAATATGACGGACCTTGCCACAGCATCCGAAAATTTTGATCATAGAGGTCCAAAAATTTGGAACAATTTTCAGAACAACTAGAATAACCTGGAACAATTTTCAAAAAATCTATTTTCGAAAAAGGGGGGGCTAGGTCAAAAACAGTTTTTGGGGTCTAAAACCCCCATTTTTTGTATTTAAAAAAAAAAACTTTGGAACAATGCGGAACAAACCGGGAACAACCTGGAACAACTTTCCAAAATTAGAAAATCAAAAAAACGGGGGCTTACTTCACGCACTCCTTGTATGTGGCATAATTTCTTTTACGTATTTGTTCTTCAGTTGTATGTGAAATTCAAACTGAGTATGAAAACAAATATCTTCAATTGCTAAATTATTACAATTTTGTGTTTTTTGAATAGATGCATCTTAAAAACACTCCCAAGTCGATTTCATCTTTAAGGACTTCAGAAATTATTTGAAAAATTAAGTCATGAAATTCTTACTAACAAATTATGTAATATTGGGATTAACGACCGTTCCTAATGTTTATTTTGTCATATCGTAAAGACAGATATTACAGCTTCATGTTGAGGAGTAACCCTTCGTGTCAATTCAAAGTCCATCGCAGTTTATTTTATTTATTAATTATCTATGCAGATGATGTTAACTTTTTTCGAATTAGTAACTCCATCAAGGATTTTATAAGGAGCTATAAGAAAATCTAATTGTGCAGTAAAAAAAGCAAACGTAATAAAATAAATTATGATTTTATGTTAAATTCGTCACGTTTGAATAAAGATTCCTGTTATTTTTACCTTGTTGTTGTACTAGGCTCAAAATAAATGTTAACTGATCTCTATAATTATATTATAAAAAAAGCTAACAAAAAACTTGGTTTCGTCAAAAGATTATTCCACAATTTCCGTGATCTATATTCTGTATGTCAGTTTTTTCAGGCCGTTTCCTGAATACGCTTACGTTATATGGGCGTCATACTATTCCGTTCATATTGATAGAAAAGAAAGTATTCAACTTAGATTTTTAAGACTTTGTTTTAATTTTTTCCACTGGCCTGATATACTTTTATGACTTAACGTAAACATTAAGAGTATTTAATAAATATTAAACCAAATACTATCTAAAAGTTCGCCTTATGCTTCACAGATATCAGGTTTATTAAATTATGCACTTCTATGCAATAGCACTTTCAAAAAATAAATACAAATCTTTTGAGCCTTTGCCGGCTTAACGTTGCTTTTTTGATAGCTTTTTGCTTGCACCAAACAAGATGATGAACATTATACCCGACACACATTTTGTGGTAATTATTTGCTAATATACATTTTGATATTCGGAAAAGATGTAAATGGGATGTTTTTCGCACTCTACCTTATTCATGTTATGTTTGTTTCGTCCCCAGCAGCGCGGCATAAGGACTGAAGAAAAGATTAAGAAAGGCTCTGAATCTGAACATTCTTAACTTTAATTCGTCGCCATATTAATTAACATAAAGTCAGAAAGGTTGTCGGTTCTTGTTGTTTTATTTTCTTCTTTAACGATTTTAAGGAAAGTGTATTGGATTCATGAGCAGGAAAATATTTAAACATTTATTTTTTTCGAATATTGTGAGACCTCAATGAGTGAATTTTTGTCATTTGAGCCTTTTTATAAAACGAACTAGAATTAGTTCCAATGAACTTAATTCAATTGATTTTTTCACCGAACTAATTTCATTACATAAGAATTACTCCAATGAAACCAGGGACTTTGTTCGGTTTTAACCAAATTCTCTTGAATTTCTAGTCAAATTGTATGGTTTTTGCACTCCTATAAAAATACGGTTACAACATTTCACAAATGGCCTTATATACATAATTTGTTTGTTGTTACCGTTTAGCTAAGTTCTGGAAATTTTAGAACTGTGGAGACATTCACTTGGAATACTTTTATTTGCAAAAGATTTCCTGAAAAGATACTCAAAACTGAAGTTTTCACAAACTTTAAAATTGGTGTAAAGGGTTTTAAATTAATGGGGGTAGATTTTGTAGCCTCCCAGCGGCCATTTTGTTTTGGTGACATCTGCCAAATCTTTTGTATATGCCCAAGCGTCATATCAAGTTACACGATTGAACGTGCTAAATGATAAAACTTTATTATCAATATGAGTTTTCGTTAACGCATACGTTACGTGCATTGCGTCCATTTTACGGTATTCGTGGTGGCCCTTTACAGTCGACTCTTCAACGTTTAGTGGTAAGATTTGAGACTATAAAGGATCCAAGATCGGCTAAGAACATCGCCGCGGCCCGTGAAAGTTTACAGCAGAACCCGTCTGTTCCCCGCAGTGCACAAAAAGTCGGGCTTTCTTAGACTTCAACTTGGTGAATTTTGCATCGGGTTTTGGACCGGCACCCGTACAAGATCCACCTGACCCAAGAGCTTAAAATTTATGACCATAGACAACGTCGTTTGTTCGCTGACTGGGCTGCGAATCGTTTGGAAGAGGACCCCAATTTAGGCCGAAAAATCATCTTTATTGCTGAAGCGAATTTTTGGATGAATGGCTGTGTTAACAAGCAAAATTTCCGTGTATTAGACGACACCAACCCACCACACTCACGTTCACCAGGTATAATAATGCATCCTTTGGTGTGGATGGTCCGTACTTTTTTGAAAACGACGTAAGTAAGGTGGTTACCATTAACAGGGAGCGCTATAAAAAGATGATAACTAATTTCAAATTGAACCATATGGACTTAGGTGACATGTGGTTACAGAAGGACGGGCATTGAGGGCAAGATTATCTCTAGCAGGGGTGATGTGAATTGTCCACGCTATACTTTTTCCCGTGGAGGTTTTTGAAGTAACAGGTCTATGCAAATAAATCACAATCGACCAATACCCAAGAGGTGAATATAACACAGGCCATCGCTCAAATTCAGCAGCCTGATCTATGCGGAAGAGTCATTGAAAATTGGACCACTCGGGTCCGTGTCACCGTAAGAAGCCGAGGCGGGCATGTCATTCCACACTTAATAGAAAAATATTTTTTTTAATACCTCACACACAACTTCTTTTATTCCATTTCAACATCAACCCGCCCTTATTGAAAAACCCTTTATTTATTTAATATGATTTTCCAATAAAAAGGTTTCATTTTCAAAAACATAAAAATAAGTATTATTTTAAAAGACTTCTAAAAGAAAGTTATGCCGTTAACAATAACAAATAACGGACTATGTTTACCCAAAGAACATGTTGTTAAGACTCAGATGTATAGACCTAAGTTTTCCATCCGAAAAAAAGTCAAATATAGTTACTTAATTAAACATCGATCTCATATGTAAAAGCTATGGTCGGCCAAAAGTGTGTATCCAAACCCGGAGGGAAGCTCGACAGAAGCTGTCTTATGTTTGATATGCAATCGGGATATGTTGTTTGAATTGCATAATAGCCTGGACAGTGGACACGAAAAATCGCCTGTTGTGATTGTGACACAACATCAGCGAAAAATAAAAATATTTTAATGAGTCAAAATGTTTTTACCTTTTTTTAATTTTGTTTAGTAAAGGTCCAAAGAGGAGGAATAAGTATGTATTTACATTTCCATGCATGGTGCCCAAACCTTTTCTTCGAAAATCACACTCTCCAAAAGATACTGTTCTACTGATGAAGGTAATTTATGTTTTATTACTCCTCACTTAGATTAATTGTTTATGTTTTTATTGCATTAAGGACCGTTTGTGTCATTATTTTCTGTTGATTTGGCAGTAATAGTTATACGATCCAAAGGCAATCGTTTATTAATTTTGTCAGTGTATATCCGATACGGACAGGTTAAGTTTGACAGACATCAAGGAGTGCTCAATTTCCATACTTACGTATATGTACATATAACGGGTGTTTTTTTTATTGACTTATGGTTTTAAATCTAGCAACACTTTTTCGGAGTTAGTCTTTTTGACAGCTGTCACTTGACGTTTTCCCGTTCAGTAAATCGTGCAAATTAATTACCAAGAAAAGAGGTTGGGATGTGAAATACACTAATACAACTTCTCATTCGTGCTAGTTGGTCGATTTTAGTAAAACTTTAACAAAATATATTAATAACCATATTTTGTGCGAGATACCAAATTTTGAAGTCAATATCTTTCTTATCATTTTTTTATTGTTTTTGTTGGTTTCGTTATCAATTGTATTTTTTCGAAAAACGTTAATAAAAGTTAACAACAATATTTTGAAATAAAATAAGTTGTTGTTTTCAGAAACAGTAATTTTTTTTTGACAGGAGGAAATCTTCAAAACACACTTGGCAGTATTCAACACAAAGTAGTGTGGGACTCTTAACCACTAAAACCACCTCTTCATCAGGACCAATCTTTTAATACTTTCTCATGTTTTTTTTTAGACCATAAGCTCATAAGGCTTGGTTCTTCTTAATCTCCGAACATGGTTTCTTATATTCAAGACGGACTCCATTTCAGAATTAGTATGACTTTGCAGTCTATGTTGTGCAATACAGCGTATTTTTTAACAACTTCTGTAACCATTTCTATTTGTAAGTCACGATGTAGATCGGTATTTCCTATGTACCAAGGTGCATTAACTATTCCACGAAGGACTTTGTTTTGGAATTTTTGGATGATTTCCGTATTTGTTTTCTTTGAAACGCCCCATATTTGGATTCCATAGGTCCAAACAGGCTTTAGTACTTGATTATACAGCATTATTTTGTTTTGGATTGATATATCAGAGTAACCAGTACATTTTTCTATATTTCAAGTTTAGTTCTTCTCTTTTGTTTTTGATGTGCTCTTTCTACTTCAGCTTTGCATTCAAAGTCATTCAAGGTATTAGGCCGTATTGGCGTAAGGTACAGCTTGATTATTAATGATTTTTGGAATATTTTTTATCTTTTTATTTGCAAACTTTTTATGTGAAGATTTTGTTTCTTTGAGTTTGATACGCCATTTTTCGGTCCAAGCTCTCACTCTGTCGACGGCATTTTTTAGTTTTACTGCTGCCTTAGAGACACAATTGTCGGGTACCAAAATTGCGGTATCATCTGCAAAAGTAGCCATTATGGTGTGATTACCAACTGGAATATCCCTTGTGTATAGTAAATGCAGGGTAGGACCTAGGACACTTCCTTGTGGTACACCGGCTTCTATTTTCTTCAATTCCGAGTATTCTCGATCGTATCTTACTCTAAACAATCGGTCTGGGATTTACGATTTTAATATGTCAAAGTACTGCCTGGGAAGATCCCTTTACAGTTTGTACTGAAGTCCCTCATGCCAAAGCTTGAACAACATCTAAGAAAATAGCTGAACATACTTGTTTTTCTTCTAATGTTTTTTCTATTACATCCGATATTCTATGAACCTGGTCTATCGTGGAATGTTTATTTCTAAAGCCAAACTGATGGTTTGGGATTAACCTTCTTTCTTCAGAAGCAGTTTTTCAAAAACTTTTGCCATAATTGGTATAAGCGATATTGGTCTGTAAGCCGTCACTTCTGTAGGTGGTTTACCTTGCTTTGGTATGACAATTACTTCAGCAATTTTCCAATGGTGTGGGACATTCTTAAGTGCTTAAGGCATGCATTTATTATATATTGGAGTTTTATGAAGGCTTTTAATGGCATTTCTTTCATAACCTGGGCAGTAATTAGATCGTAATCTGGTGATTTTTTATTTGGTAGTTGATGTAAACATACTTTTTATTTCATTAAGTCTTACAATTGGTATTCCACTTTCATCTATCTTATGAACATCAACAAACTGTAAGCTTTTTTCAGCCTCGTTTGGCTAAAAAACATTCGCAAGATGTTCAGCAAAAAGGTTAGCTTTTTCTTTCGGGTTGCCGATCCATTTCCCATATTGAGATTTCAAGGGCGAGTTTTATAACCGCGGTCTTTTCGCTTGGCTGCTTTCCATAGCGAAAAATCGGTTGAAGCATCAGACGTTAAATTCCTGAGGAATGTACTGAGTGAATCATTTTTGAATTTGTAAATTTGTTTTTAAGATTGTTGCTTATATGGTTTAACGTCGTTTTATAATCTGGAAATCTGGAAATCTGGTATTTTGCCATTTCCTTCGAGCTCTTCTGTTCTCTATTATCAACTATCTTATCTCTAAAGGATATTTTATTTCATTTTGTCTTCTATTAGAAAATGTTGGAGTGCTTTCTTCAGCGGCCTGTTGCACATCAGCAATAAATTGTTCCACTTCATGGTCAATTCTTAAATTTATGAAACTTAAAAGCCTTTCTCAAAAATCATTCCAGTTTGTTTTCTTATTTACAAGCTTTATATTACTATTTTCTAGTACTTCCGATTCACTTAGTGATAGAATCACTGGAGTATGATCTGGTGACAGGCCATAATTACCTTCGACACTAATGTGATTTCGTTTGATTCCTTTAGCTACGAAAAAGTCAATAACGTCTGATATTATGTTAGTATCGGAAGGCCAGTAAGTTGGCGTCCTCGAGGAATAGAATTCGCAATTGTATTTACGGCCTGCTTGGAAAAGTCTTTTGCTTTTTGTTGATATAAGTCTTGAACCCCAATGGGTGTGTTTCGCATTGAACTCTCCACCAACAAGAAAGTTATGCCCAAGACGATTAAATAGATCTGTATAGTCATCTTCTGTCGGGGAGCGCCTTGGTGGGCAGTATATATAGCTGCTATCTTAAACTCTTTCTTTTTCGTACCAATACTAATAGTGTTACTCGCATATTTTTACTAGGAAACTTGGCTACTTCATAATGTTTTAAACTTTCTTTTATAAGAATCGCCAATCCACCTCTTGCCTTGTCAGCTGGATGTGGAGCGTGGTAACATGAATAGTTTTCTATTAAATTATCTAGACTTTGCACATTGGAGAAATGAGTTTCGGACACCAGGCAAAGATCGATATGTTCTAGATCCAATTAGTTTTTTAATTCGAATGAATGTTGTATAAGACCGTTTGCATTCCATGTAGCGATTTTAAGTGTTCTGTCTATCATTGTTTTTTAAGAGCGACTTTCTCGCTTAGCAGTTTGATATTCAAATCCTGTTTATCAATTCTTTGAAGAATAAGTCGTAGCATTTCTTCTATCGAAGTCTCTTCATTCTTCCGCACATTTTTAACAATCTGAGAATAGGCTTTATTTTCATCGCTTTAACTTTGAACAGCCTTTTAAGGCGGTTCCATCTAAGTATTGTTTTCAGCAGTTAAATCGTTATTTACTGTGTTTCGGGATTCGTCGCTAGTAGATGTATTTTTGCTTCTGAACTCTTGGAATTTTTTTTGGCAACTGGGCAGCCTCTATAGCTTACCGGGTGATTACCCTTGCAGTTCACACATTTTGCTCTCTGATCGTTCCTCATAGGACAATTTTTAGTTGCATGTTTTCCTTCGCACTTTACACAAGCAAACTCTCGGTTGCAGTACTTTTGGGTATGTCCAAAAGCTTGGCAACGTTTGCACTGCGGAACAACTTCAGATTTTCGGAGTGGTTCAATTTTAACAGCTATGCCCAAGATTGATCTTACTTTATAAATCTCCTCGAGATTTTCATGCATTAACTTGCCTGAGTGAATAAGCCCGAAACAATTGACGCCTTTAAAGAAAATATTCGGCGGGTCACAGCTGTCATACGACTCCAATTGCTGCAAACAGTGATCGAAAATTGTGTTTCTCTGCTAGAATTTATTTGAGACACCTTCAGCGTTAAATTTCCGGAAATCGTTATTTAAAAATATTGGCAAGCCCTTATCTTAATAATGAAGATAAATTTTATTTCTTCATGAAAATCACCTGTCTAAAAAAAACATCCTTTGTGTGTCAATAGGATTAAGCAAAACACGTTCAATAAAACTTTTCTCAATAAAGTGATAACTTTTCCTAAACATTACGGTGGTGGTGTGTCTTTAAATAAGGTCGCTTAGTAAGTAGATAGATTTACAATTAAAAAAATAAACTTTTCATGATTTCTTACAATGACATAAAAAAAACTAACAACATTTATGGCCATGTTAAGAAGATACTTGAAGAACAAGACTATTAGCAGAATGTAGCTTTTCTATTTCTTTATTGCGGGATGAGTTGAGGAAATTTTTGGATTTCTAATGGCATAAAGTTAGTGTTAATGTGAATAAGGAAAGTAACACATATTTGAAAATCTGTTAAACTATTTATAAGTAGAAGTTCGTTGAGTGATATTACAGTGTCAGTTGGTTGCAGCGTCGATCAGTTAATTTCACTGCAGCGTTCTCAGGAATTGGGCATCATTCAAACCACATCATGGCGTACTTTAAAATTGAAGCCGATGGAAAATTTTAAGGGACGGACGTCCTTTTTATTGAAAAGAAGATGCTTCAAGATGATAAATCTCGTCGCAAGACCATCTTCAAAAAGTGAAGTATGCATTATTGATCTTGTGGCCAGAAACACAAGAAATGGAGTTAGACGACATGTTGTTCCAAAAGGTGCTACAAGCCAGAAAGCACACCTTAAAATCTATTTATTGAAAAATAAGTGTGATGAACTTGTTATCTCAAGAACTGGAAAAACCTACTGGCCACTCGTTCGAGCGAACATCACCAACAAGATCGGAAACAGTAGCATTTAAAGTTTTTAAGGCATTTTGTATACATTTCGAGTAGTCTACGGCGTTAGGGTGGAATGGAAATATAGTGGTCCTGTTATTGTAATTTAGGAGCTCTTTTAGCACATCACAAAAACTCTCCTTGTTCATTGTGCTTCATTCATTTAAAATATTTGTATAGTCTAATTATAAAACTTTGAAAGCACCTATACATCGGCCGGTTGAAGGATATGAGTAGTGTTTGGAGGAAGTGCATATAAAATGATGTTGTTGCTGCTGCAAAAAATTATTCAAATCAAGGGACATGTGAGAAGCGTGTCTAGTCCATCGACAAAAAAAAAGAACAGGACGTTTAACATCATTCTTGAATATTCAAACGTTAAGACCATCATTCACATATTGAAGAAAAGTTTCTCCCCGCATTTATCCACTCGCAGTCTTGCCAAAAACCCAGTCAGGCTTCCTATTTTTTACTGATTTCAACCAGTTGGGCGATCTTTTGTAATGCAAACAACCATAGGAGGAAGTGTTCCTCCATCTTCTGAAAACGTTATATTCTCCTTTTCATTCGATTTCTTGATTTCGTAAAGATTTTTGATTCCTTTTGGGGCAATGAAATTTCCCGTTTTTGGAGCCATACTAAATCCCGTCTCATCGGCGTTAAAAATTCTAGAAGATTCCTCAAGAATATCTAAGGCATTCTCTTCTGTCAAATATTTCTTCAGCTCTCTAAACTATTTTCGTATACCTTCTTCTGTTATTTGAGCACGGCTTTTGGAAACAGAGTCAGCAGTTCGTAGGCTTAAATCGGGATGGCGTCGCATTAAGCCATAGAAAGGAGTTTTGCGGCCGTCTTCTTGCAGAATATCTTGGTCTGATTGGTTGTTTATTTTGACGTATACCAAATAATGCTTGCTCTAAATCTGTGCCTTTATATGAAATGACGTCATGTCTTTTGCATGCTTCTCATTTACCCGGGTCAGAGCTAAGTCGCTTAAAACAAGATTTTAAAAATTGGAACATCAAAGTGTAAGTGGGAACTTTAAAAACATTTGTTTTAACCTTAAGATAAAACTATCTCCGGGTCGGCCAATAATAGGCAACCAGGTTTATTTGTGTGTCCTATCTCCGGTCGCCTTAAAATCAAAAATAGATTCCAAATTTTTTACATTTAAAAGTTAATTTTATTGAAGAATAATGAATTTTATAAGAAAAAAAATGTTGAAAACACTTACCAACAAAATGAACACTCAAAACACTAATTCTAACAGCAATTTCAGTAACGATTTTGACAATAAATTAACATAAAAACCTTCCCCGGCTACAAGACGACGCAAACTGGTTAAGCAACTGAGCAAAAAAAAGGTAAATTTTTGACAGTTGAGAGAAAAGTTTATGAGAACAATTTAAGACCTAAAATTTGGAAGAGAACTATAAACGAATTTACTAGTTACAACGACATTTCTAAGAGGTGGCCGGCCACTGGAAGGCCGCATTAGGCTACTGTACCCCGCGTAATTTTCATGCATAATAAAATTAATTTGAAGTCGATATCTCTACTGGTTCTTGACCTATGCACGACGAAAAAAACGTCGTGAAAGTACGAACATTTACACGCACGCTCAGACATCTTTCCAAAAATCTTTTATTTCGACAAAACGTCGATAAATGTCAATGTTTTAATTAGGAAAAATTGGACTTATGGCAATAACTTCCAATGGGAAGTTAAAAAATGGTACTAAAATTGTAATAATGTAATTTCCTTAATTCAACGAACGGACGAAGACGTTGGAAGACCTAAGAACCATCATTGAATCCGAATATTTGGTCCAACGATTGGGGGCTTCGCCGGGTATTACGCATTCGAAAGGCTTGAATAAAGATCACGACTTTAATAATGTCTGGTTATAATAAGAACAACAAGACCAATAGTGAATTGCTTGAGACATTTTCTTTCGCGTAATTTCATGATATGTCCATCTACCCATTTTATTCCGTAGAAGACTAGACAAAGAAATACGGTTACACGAATAATCTTCGAACTGTAGTCGCAAAGACAACATTGTCTAAGTTATGCCGAAATAAAAACCGAAAAGCTTTTACAAAATTTGTCAAAAATTACCTCCAGAGAATCAAATACTCAATCGAGTAATTTAAATAAAACACATTATACATTTAAGAACTAAAATGAGATAAAAAGTAATTTTTTGATCACTATATTTTAAAATTGTTTATTTCTGGAATTTGGATTGATCATTTATCTTGTTTTATTTCAATTGAACATCGACTTTTTGTATTGAAAAATCCTAGTTTAAAATGTGTTTTTATTTAAGTTGCATTTTTTAAATCTAAACCTGAAAAGTCTGCAGCTGGATCATTCAATCCATATCTTTGGCATAGTAATCATAAAAACAAATAACACCATTTAATATGTAGATACAGCTTTTGGTTCCGCTAAATTAATTCCATAAAATCACGCCCTACATTTGCAAATATATGTAATCCACAATCCGTAGACTTCGTAAATCAGATAACCTAATCAACTGTTGCAAGTTAATAGTTAGCTACTACTAAAATATCATGCGATCTAACCACCAATCTATGCTTCTGCTTCCAAATGGTGTTATCTATAAAGCAACATGGTCTGTTAACATATGACCATCGTTTCAGCGTTATCATTACAACGAACTGGTGCTTACTTCAAAGTATGCCGCAGATCAACTTCCTTCAAGATCGGTCCAGTGTTGTTCCTTGTTCATACTCTCGTATATCGCAACCAAAATATTCAGATGAAGAAAAACTAAGACGCTTCAGTCGACAGTGGATAAGATTCAGTGCTGATCTGTGACCGCTATCTATCGTTGGAAACCTAATGGAGCAAAGCGGTAAATTACCTAGTTTTCCATAGTACCTAGACCTACCTTCTCGTATATATGTTAGGAGCAAAAACAGATAAATCTTAGCCAAAGAACTTTCGTTTCTTTTTATTTTTTGTTTTTGTTCAGTCGTTGTGGCTAAAACGCACGGTAGGGTGTAAAGGTTGCTAACTCTATCTCTTATTCAGCTTCTTGCTGTGCAATGTTAAGATAGTAAGATAGTATCCTTACGGGCTTGAATATATGGATACACAGGCATGCAGCGAGGCACATGGTCTTAACATCTAACACAATTTGCTGCAGTAATAAAGATGCAAGAAGCAACATAACTAATTGTCGGCATAGGAGTTCAGGGCAGTTCAGGCCATTTGTTTTGGGTAAAGTTACTTATGCACAATTTGTATATTTCTTAGGTAGTTTTCACGTGGTTATGCAAGGGATTACAAAATACATAATATTTAATTATTGCACAGTATGCTAGTAGTCAGTATCCTGAAGCATTACGTTTTTGAAGAAAGCAAATGAAATAAAAATGGGTTTAAATATAGTTGATACCAATCAGAAGAAGCTATTGCTATAAGAGCAAAGTCTGGGAACGAACGTCGATTACGTTTTCAGCAGAGTTTGATCTACGATTTATTTTTGAAACACACAAGGTCACTGAATTTTCAAAAGTTTTGGAATTTGACAAGCTGTCAAGTAGAGATTGATGTTGAACGGTAAGTTTTCATAGTAAAGATAAATGGTATTCCAAAGAAGTGGAACGAGATCTATCGGTTTTGTGTAAATCCCGATAAGTTTGATCGAGAGTTTATAAGATTACAGTATTTACAAGTTTAAATTTAAAACCAACATAATTTTAATTTTATAGAAAAATATTAAAGTGTCAATTGGATTCAGAGAATTTATTTATTATTTATTTATTGAATTTACTGGTCAATCAAATAAGAGCACTGTTAGCGCCATAGTTTGATTTGCTAAAAATATTTCTAAGGGGTAGATTTATCTTTAACATCACATGAAATCGTTCCAATCATACGAACAAATACTCTCTGTGACCAAAAAAAAGAGATGAGAGTTTTATCAAGGGAAGCCTTTGAGTATATAAATGTAATAAAAGTCTGACAAGCTAGGAGAAAAACGAAGACAAAATCTTAAAAATCTATCGATTCTATTCTATCAATATGAACTTTAAACAAAACAAGTGTTTTTCGAGCTTTTTTGATTAGTAAGCGTTCAAATTGAGTCTGGTACGATTCCAAAGTCAGAAAAACTTAATTTACTTAATTTTTTATCCAAAAGTGATGAATTCAACACATAATAAAAATGTATGATAGTACATACGTTTACAAGTAAAACAGATTTTCCTAAATTTGCCAATATTAAAAAGCAAACGATTTTCACTGCACCATTCTCAAAATTACCTTAGATTTTGTAACTCCTTATTGATCTTCCTCCACGAGTGGAAGAAGGGAACTATCATCAAGCTCCCAAAAAAGGAGATCTTAAAAAGTGCGAAAATTGGAGAGGAATTTGCTTTCAACCAGCCGTTGCCAAAACATTAGGAAAAGTTGTACTGGAACGTATCGGAGAACACCTTGAGGCCACACTCGATGCCGAACAAGCAGGATTCCGCGCTAGATCCTCCTGTATTGATCATATTAACACCCTGCGGATTATTATTGAACAGTGCGTTGAATATCGATCACCACTACACCCGCTGTTCATCGACTTCGAGAAGGCCTTTGATAGCGTTAACAGGGAGTATATCTGGTTAGCTTTGCGGATTAGAGGCAACCCAGAAAAACTAATTGCTGTTATTAAAGAAGCATGCGATGGATTCAAGTGTCACGTTCTGCACGATGGTAAGTTTTCAGATGATTTTAAAATCCAAAGTGGAGTCAGACAGGGCTGTATTCTTTCGCCAATATTGTTTTTATTGGTGATAAGCGATGTACTGCGCTCAGGTCTTTCAGGTAGCGGAGGACTTTGACATCCTATTAAAAGCATTCTCTCATAGGATCATGAATCTACATCAAATGACAAGAAGTATGGAGACGGAAGCAGAAGTTGTGGGGCTGAAAATTAATTCCAACAAAATAAAAATGACCAGCCTCGGAACACGAACATGCTCTCAAATAAAGATTTTCTCGCAACCGGTGGAAAAAGTGGAGACCTTTCAATACCTTGGAAGCATCGTTTCCATAAAAGGGGGAACCGAAGAAGACGACATCTGCCGTATCGGCAAAGCAAAAGCAGCTTTCGGTATGCTGTCAAAAAATTGGAGGAATAACTCTATCAGCTTAAGAACAAAGCTACGACTGTTTCGTAGAAATGTCGAATCTGTGCTTCTTTATGGGTGCAGCACTTGGAAGGCCACTTAAGCCATAACAAGAAAGCTGCACACCTTCGTATATAGATGTCTTCAAGTCTAATATTAAATAATCTATTTCGAAGATTTTTTTCCCTTAGTTTTGTCAAATGCCTTGTTAAAATCTTTAAGGATACAATCGACTTCAGATTGTTTTTCGATTGCATCCAAACAAGTTTAAGTATTTTATTTGGACCGGGACTGAAATATTCATACGGCTTTAAAATATTGTCACGTATAGACGCTTCTAAAAATACTAAAAAACCGTAAATATGTTTTTTAAGGCTACCTTAATTTATGCAGTAGCTTTTTTTTAATAAAATCCGTGATGGTTTTCTAAATCTATAATCCCCTTCTTTAATATTCGGTTCAAAGAAATGGTAAAGTATTTATGCTAAATCGGTTTTCAACAACAAAAAGGAAGACTATTTGAAAGTACTGTTCTGTTCTTGTAACAAATCTGTTTCTTGAGCACCTTTATCATTTTAAACTTTTGAATTATATTAAAAAATATATAAATACTTACTAACTTACTTAAAGTGGCGCTTCAGTCCGGGACGGACCTAGGCCTCAAACAACATACATCCCGTACAGTTCGTAGTTATACCTTCTCCTCCATTCTCCATTTATGACGTACAAAAATCACCCGAAGAAATTTTTCTCTCGAAGCCTACTAAGACGCTCTCATGTTTCTTTGACAGGGTCTAGTCCTTAGCGCCATAAAAGAGAGCCGAGATGATGAGTGTCTTATAGATGGTGATTTAAGATGATCGAGAGAGGGCTTTTCTACTACTTTGCCTCCTAAGTCCAAAGAAGCAGCAATTTGCAAGAATTATTCTTCGTATTATTCCAACGTTTCTGTTGTCGTCTTACTTTATAGCGGTTTCTAGGTAGGTAAAGTCCTCAACTATCCCAAAGCTATTGCTTGGTATGCGGACGCTTCGTCCAAGACGTTCGTCGTTAAATATCCTTTTTTTATGACAGCATACACTTGGACTTAGCTGGTACCCGTGGCCTGATGGTTAGTGCGTTGGACTGTCATGCTAGAGGTCTTGGGTTCGATCCCTGCCTATGCCATCTAAAGTCTTTTCAAGGGTACTGCCTCTTGCGAGGAATTGACAAATTCTCCAAGAGAAACTATTGTCATAAAAAAGTGCTTTCTCAAAATTAGCCGTTCGGAGTCGGCATATAAACTGTAGGTCCCCTCCATTCCTGACAACATTACTCGCACACAGGAATGGTTGAGAGTTGTAAGTCACTAGGCCTTGGTTCTCAACGGACTGTCGCGCCACCCAATTTATTTATTTATATACTTGGACTTGCCCTCGTTGACCAGTAAAGCCTTCTTTTCGCTTTCATCGCAATACTCAAGAATTCTTCACTGATATCACGCTTTGATCTTAAAATTATGTCAATATCATCTGCGTATCCGAGTAATTCGATGGACATTTGGAAGATTGTGTTTCCAGTGTTGACGTTTGAGTTTTGCACAGTTCTTTCCAGGAACGATGTTGAAGATGTCTCATGATAGTTTTTGAAGTGATCTTTCCATATTCTCAGCATCGACTGCGGTTCTACTACGATGTTCCCCTGATCGTTTTTACAGGCTTCGATTCGTGGCTGGTACCATTGGGAGGTTTTTTTACCTTTTGGTAAATTTTACTAGCCGGTGCTTCTCTCTCCTCTTCTGCTAGTAGAGCTCGCGAGCAGCTCTAGTCCTTTTGTAGCTAGGCTGCAAGGCAATATTGCCACTGGTTTTCAATGCTTAATGCAGGCAGCATAGGACTCCTTAATAGGTTATTAGAGACTCCATCGGAAAAAGACATGGCAGTCTCTTGCGATTGTAGCCGTATAACGTTGAATCGTCTCACAGTCCTTCCTTGTTTTGGCTTGGATCAGGATATCCGTAGCCGTACCTTGGCTACAACGAGTTAGTGGTTTGTGTCAATGTTGGCCTCTCGAAATGTTCGGATATCCTGTATACTGGAGATCGCAATGTGGCCAATCTGTTTGACGGATGATTGATCAGGAGATTTCCATGTCCCCTTGTGGATATTGAGATGTGGGAACTGCGTACTAGCTACCAGAACGTCTCGCCCCGCAGCGAAATCGACCATCCTGAATCCGTTGTCGGAGGTAATGTCGTGCAGGCTGTATCTCCCGATTATGCCACCAAAGATGTCTTCTCTTTCTAGCTTGGCATTAAAATCTCCTAAGACAATTTTAATTTCATAGGGCACTGCTCATATGTCTTGTCCAAGAGCTCGAAGAATATGTCTTTGGTGTCTTAATCTTTCTCCTCTGTTGGGGCATGCAAGCTTATGTTGGCGAATTAAGCCTTGATGCGGATTGTCGTGATGTACTCGCTCACACTGTTGAAACTCAAGACTTTTTGACTGAGTCTAGTTCCAACAACAAATCCACACCCAAATAGACGCTGTCTTTGTTCGCGGTAGCAATCGCCGTAGTATATATCGCAGTCTTTTAGTTTGCGTTTGCCCGGTCCATCCCATAGCACTTCTTGGATGGCGGTAATATCTGCCTTGCAGCAGTTTAGGGCTTCCGCTAATTGTTCGGCTGCACGTGGTTTGTTTAGGGACCTAATACTCCACGTACAGATCCGAAGTTCGTTGAAAAAATATATAAATAATGTTTGAAAATAGGTTTTTTTAAAAATTGAGCAAATGGTAAAATCTAAGTTTGCAATTGAAATCAGCACTAAGAATAAAGTTAAAAAAAAAAACGGAATTTAGTCAGACTGGCCAATATAAGATATGACAATTATAATTGTCATATCTTTAGATCGTACATGTGAAACCGTTGTGACAGGGTTTTGATTAACCTAATATTTGATCAGTTGTAACCTTTAAAGCTGCCATGTTTTGAAAATGACAATTGAGTGAAAATTGAGCCATTAGTAAAAGTCGATTGATATGCGCGTCGACAACGCATTCATAACGTTAAGTGATGCGTTCCATACAACCAATCTCCAGAAGAGTTTCCTGACCATGTTGTTTCTCAAAGACTATTCCTTTACACTTTTTTTTGTGCCACGTGAAAGATTAAATTCTATGTGAATGCTCCATAATAAATTTGAGAACTACAAAATTGAAATTCATGACGTTATCAATGACAGGCGTCCGCAAAGTTGAGAATTAGTGATGGAAAGTTCAATATACAAATCAGAATGAAGGCCTTTTATTAAATGACTTACATAAAAAATAATCGCTTTATAATGTTAAAGTTCTTATAGATTAAAATAAAGTTGTAGTTTAATTCAAAAATGTGTTAAATACTCACTCTTTGCCACATAATTTACGAAATCTTCTTGTTGGAAAGCCTAAAGTTTTTAACTGTTTTCCTTCAATTAATCAGCACTTATCAAATGATAAATCATACAATTTAAGCAATCTGCCAACGCCTCCACAAATCCGGCGTGTGTGCCTTCCTTTCACTCTTTCTTAGGTTTTGTTTTTCTTTTCTTTTAATTTCGATACGAAACTTAGGTGCAGTATGCATGCATCAGGTATAATTTTGCCTCAGAGTATTCACATGTCACGCAATTGTCACGACCTGCAGACTTTAAACATCGATCATTATGCTCCTCTATATGAACTTAAATACTTGAATCATTTTCGTACCTTTTTTCATCGTTGCGGCTGGGCTCTAGAACTGGGGGTCTCTGTAATCGTGTATAGTCCATCGAAGACGGATCACCACACACACGACTATCCTGGAGGCATATCATTCATCCCAGATGAGGACACTAACTCTTAAATTAAGTAATCTTTCGCAGTAGATAATGGCTCATAACATAACTGACGTCAACATAACATTGAGTGTTTTTTTAAAGACTCGGGGTTTTAAGCTTCTTTGGGATTGGACATAATGAACCAGAAGAAAACTTCCGTATTTTCGTCAATCGGGAAAACGGAACAGCAACCCACTTCCTGAGTTAAAAGCTTCTTATTTTTGAAAGTCTTACAAACCCTTTCGGATTTTATATCACATCCACCTTAATCTTATGCAACAAATAACGATAACACCTCGTTACGGGGATTACAACACAATTCTCAAAATATCCCTTATCTAAACAATCCATCTTTAAGATGATCTTACAACATCTAGAGATTCAACATTTACTTCTTCGCAGTAATTGGCTATAAAATGCATGCTAATGGCCAATTAATCATCTTGGCAATTAAATTCGTCTCCGAACACACATTTCGCATGACTAGGGGCCTAAAAAGTAAACCGAAAAAAAAATGGAAACCTTACCCATTTACAGTGATTTTTGCATTACAGCATGAAGACAAGTTCCCCCGGTCTTGGTATAGGATAGGTCCAGCGATAGTTCACCTCAAGTTGAAGTTGCCATTGATTTTGTTACACGATCGACAGTAATCAATAATTCCATTCTATGAAAGCAGATCACCACCATGCAACACCACTACCATCATCATCACTGACGATATAGACCAGGGCCAGCGCCATCCAGAGTTGCATGTTGGCTTGGTTTGGCTTCAACGTCCTTATAACGATGGGAATCTCTTGGCTCTTTCGCGATAGCAACTATAAGCTTTGCTTTTGGCTGAAAAGATTATAAAAACTGACCAAGATAAAGATAACCCTCCTGCGGGAAGACCCTGCCATAAAATATTTGCATAAACAGGGAAGCTAATTCGGACCTGGGCTACATACAAATGTGCTGCAATCTAACGGTTAATTTGCATAACTTAAGTGGCCTTAGCTGGCGTGCTGCACAGCACAGTGCACTGCACATGAGCCATGGTCCTACTTGCATTATTGGTGTGCGCTCGCAGTCTACTGCCCCAACGCAGAGCAGCACTGCGCTGATCTATGATTTATGGATTGCGCTGGTCAGAATATATCTGTAAGTCTGTCCAAAAGATGCCGAGCGCGAATGCACGCGTATATGACGGTGCAGCAGCGGCTGCGGAGCTGGAGATGGCTATGGCGTTACGAGCACAAGCTTACAGGAACAGTGTTTGAGATTCTGCTGTGTCCACCGCCGCCGCCGTGGTCGTTGCACAGTTTTGTTGAACATGTGTTCACTGCCAACGGAAATAGTCAATACATGTATTTTTTATTCGGTTGCTACATATAGCAAGTTGGACTTTGTTAGGCATTTTATGTATTGCCATAGAAGCGTGTGGTCAATCGAAGTCTATAGTGGTAGCTATGTCAGCTTTACCACGGAGGAGGTGGTGGTGGTATTAGTAGTGTTTGTGATGCTGGAGCAAGCGTTCGGATTCGCGTGAATTTTGGTTCGTGTCGTGTGGCAGCACGATGGCGCGGCCGGCGGTCGGTGGTATGCGGTCAGTGGAAACACTGCACTTTGAGAAAATTGTTCAATGAATAGCGCACTCGAGTTGGAAATATGCGGAATTTTTCTTACTGTTGCGTTGCTGTTGCACGAATAAAATTGTTTCCCCAGGTCATGCAAATTTGGGGGAGCAAAAAAGCATTATTTGTGCGATAAAATTGAATTGGCATGTAAAGGATTAACGAGAGAGGGCTTAAGAGGGAATGTAGCTAATGTTTATATAAGTTGAACTGACACGGTAGGAATTTGTCTTAAATGAGTTTTGACAGATTTAGTTTAAATAATTTATACCGATTTTTGTTGGAGTTTTTTTTCTAAAAAAAACCAACATTTTATTTTAATTAAAAGGACTATTTAGTATGCTTGAAGGAAGATTTTATTAAAGACTTTCTGCGGAATAGAAGTATTACTTTTTTTTCTCTAGATGTCCAGGTCATTAGACTTGTACTTTGAGCCTTTGTCATTTTTCTTAGTTGGTAGCTTAATTTTTTCTTTTATTTATGCTTTTGGTGCCGACCAAAAACTAAACAGGGAATAAGATCTTCGCACTTTCCATGAAATTATCATAGTTGCTTTTCCTTGTTCCAGAGTAGGTTCAATATTATAAAGCGTAATGCTCAGAATTCGAAAGGCATTTTTATTTTTGAAATTATTTTTATTTTGAATGCGACCTTATGTTAGGTTGGGTTAAGATGGCTTAGACCAATAGTTGGCCCGTTGTGATATCACATGGTTCTTAATATGTATCTAACTTACTCGTAGAGCTCTCTATAAAAAGACTCGTAGCTATCTATGAAACGTTTGTGACAAGCCTATGTTGGAATTTCTTAGGATGATTTTAGTAAAAGCCTCCAAGGTGGAGTCTTTCTCGTTGCGACAGGGCAGAGTATGGAGATAGAAAATGAGACACTGGAGATTCAAATCGAAAAGCATGCCTACCCATTAAGTTGTTTCCTGTAAGGATTTTTTAACGGAGCTCAAGTGCAATCTACCAAACAAAATGAGTTGCTAAGAGCGTTTAGCTTTGAGTATTGGCCAAATTAATTAGGTTGACTGGAATGTGGTTGTATTAGAATATCTGTGGTTTGCTTTCTTTTAGGTATCATGCTTTAGCATACATTTACAAGTAGCGAGGGGTATCTATAAGTTCAACAGCTCTGCAATTTCCAGAATTGTCTCTATGACTCATCATCCAAAAAAGGTGAATGTGTAACTACTCCGCCATCTCCCAAAGAGAAGCCCGGCTGCTAGCGAGTTTATTTTAATAAAGTCCTATGATTTTATGGCAGCTTGACTATCGCAGAAGATGTGTATATCGGTTTCGGTAGTCGGTAATCGATATCATTTCTTCTCTTAGCCAAGAGAGGCCTTTTCTGATGGCCAGAAGTTCTGCCTGGAAAACGCTACACAGATTGGGAAGACGAAATGAAAGACATAGATTTAAACAGATTGTTTTTATAGTTATGCTTTTCTGATCTTGGAGCCAGATTCATTTTAATTTGTTTTATTTGTTTAATTTTTAAAAGATCACTTTTCAATTGTTATTTTTGATAAGCAATTATAAGTAAATCTTAAAAATTCAGTACAAAAAAGGGAAAAACCAGGCAGTCACTGTTCGTAAAACTAAACCACTTTTTGTTATTCCGTCGTGAACCACCTTTTTAGTAATTTTTTTTAAAACAAGTTGGTCATGTTAAGAATCGACACTGTGTGCATCGTTCAAAAATATCATATCTGTAGCCCGTATTATGTGGACGAAACCAAGGGATTTATTCGTCAATCTTTGGAACTAGTCGTTCCTCTGCGAGGATAAGGTAGACTCGTCGGTTCC
>NC_079147.1:140801423-140820927 GCF_945859685.1 Eupeodes corollae | reverse complement strand
AAGACTTTCAAAAATAAAAAGCTTTTAACTCAGGAAGTGGGTTGCTGTACCGTTTTACCGATTGACGAAAATGCGGGAGTCTTCTTCTGGTTTATTATGTCCAATCCCAAGGAAGCTTAAAACCCCTAGACTTTAAAAAAGATACTCAATGTTATGTTGACGTCAGTTATGTTATAAGCCATTATCTACTGCGAAAGATTACTTAATTTAGGAGTTAGTGTCCTCATCTGGCATGAATGATATGCCTCCAGGATAGTCGTGTGTGTGGTAATCTGTCTTCGATAGACTATACACGATTACAGAGACCCCCTGTTCTAGAGCCCAGCCGCAACGATGAAAAAAGGTACGAAAATGATTCAAGTATGCAAGTTCATATAGAGGAGCATAATGATCGATGTTTAAAGTCTGCAGGTCGTGACAATTGCGTGACATGTGAAAACTCTGAGGCAAAATTATACCTGATGCAAGCATACTGCACCTAAGTTTCATATCGAAATTAAAAGAAAAGAAAAAAAAACCTAAGAAAGAGTGAAAGGAAGGCACACACGCCGGATTTGTGGAGGCGTTGGCAGATTGCTTAAGTTGTATGATTTATCATTTGATGAGTGCTGATTAATTGAAGGACAACAGTTAAATACGCTAGGCTTTCCTGTAGAAAGCAAATAGATATTTTGAATCATTTGGTAAGGAGTGAGTATTTAACACATTTTTGAATTAAGCAACAACCTTATTTTAATCTTTGAAAACTTTAACATTACAAAGCTATTATTTCGTATGTAAGACATTCAATAAAAGGCTCTCATTCTGAATTGTATATAGAACTTTCCATCACTAATTCTCAACTTTGCGGATGCGTGTCATTGATACCTTCATGAATTCCAAATTTGTAGTTTTTAAATTTATTAGGGAGCATTGACAAAGAATTAAATTTTTCACGTGGCCCAAAAAAAAGTGTGAGAAAGAACATGGTCAGGAAACTCTTCTGGCAATTGCTTGTATGGAAAGCATCACTTAACGTTATGAATGCGTTGTCGACGCGCATATCAATCGACTTTTACTAATGGTTCAATTTTTACTTAATTGTCAATATTCAAAACATGACAGCTTTAAAGGTTACAACTGATCAAATATTAGGTTAATCAAAACCCTGTCACAACGGTTTCACATGCATGATCTAAAGATGTGACAATTATAATTATCATATCTTATATTGGCCAGTCTGACTAAATTTCGTTTTTTTTTTTAACTTTATTCTTAGTGCTGATTTCAATTTCAAACTTAAATTTTACCATTTGCTCAAATTTTAAAAATACCTTTTTTCAACCATTATTTATATATTTTTTCAACGAACTTCGGATCTTTACGTGGAATGTTAGGTCCCTTAACAGACCACGTGCAGCCGAACAATTAGCAGAAGCCCTAAACTGCTGCAAGGCAGATATTACCGCCATCCAAGAAGTGCGATGGGATGGACCGGGCAAACGCAAACTAAAAGACTGCGATATCTACTACGGCGACTGCTACCGATTGTGTGTGGTGTGGATTTGTTGTTGGAACTAGACTCAGGCAAAAAGTCTTGAGTTCCAGCAGTGTGAGCGAGTGCATCACGACAATATGCATCAAGGCTAAATGCACCAACATAAGGCTAATATGCGCGCATGCCCAAACAGAGGAATAAGATGAAGACACCAAAGACTCATTCTTCGAGCTCTTGGACAAGACATATGAGCAGTGCCCTGGCTATGACATTAAAATTGTCTTAGGAGATTTTAATGCCAAGCTAGGAAGAGAAGACATCTTTGGTGGGATAATCGGGAGATACAGCCTGCACGACACCACCTCCGACAACGGATTTAAGCTGATCGATTTCACTGCGGGGCGAGACGTTCTGGTAACTAGTACGCAGTTCACACATCTCAATATCCACAAGTTGACATGGAAATCTCCTGATCAATCAACCGTCAACCAGATTGACCACATTGCGATCGACGCGCGGCACCTCTTCAGAATGCACGATATCCGAACATTCCGAGGGCCCAACATTGATTCGGACCACTACCTCGTTGTAGCCAAGGTACGTCTACGGATATCCCGATCCAAGCCAAAACAAGGAAGTACTGTGAGAAGATTTGACGTTAGACGGCTACAATCGCAAGAGACTGCCATGTCCTTTTCCGATCGAGTCCCTTATAACCTCTAAAGGAGTCCTATGCTGCCTGCATTAAGCATTGAAAACCAGTGGCAATATTGCCTTGCAGCCATCAGAGGCGGCTCTGAGGTTCTACAAAAGGACTAGAGCTGCTCGCGAGCTCTACGAGCTGAAGAGGAGAGAGGAACACTGGCTTCTCAGATGGAAAAAAAGAGAGCATGAGAAGCGCGCGATCGAGGAGATAGAGGGATGTCACAACAGGAATCAGGTTAGTAAATTTTACCAAAAGGTAAAAAAACCTCCCAACAATTCCACCTACCCGAACTTGACGAAGTGAAGACAGATAAATCTAAACTGAAGTCAAACAAAGCTGCTGGAGCTGACGGCATCGCTGCCGAACAATACAAAGCAGCAGACGATTACTTGGTAGGGAGCATGCACAAACTCATCTGAAAAATATGGTCGAAGGAAAGCATGCTCGATGAGTGGAATCTCAGCATAGTTTGCCCGATACATAAGAAGGGAGACCCTTTAAATTGCGCCAACTACAAAGGCATCAGTCTCCTTAACATTGCGTATAAGATCCTCTCTGCCGTATGAGCCATTCGTCAACAACCTGATTGGTCCTTATCAGTGTGGCTCCAGACCAGGAAAGTCCACTATCGACCAAATATTCACACTACGGCAGATCTTGGAAAAAACCCAGGAACTTCAAATCGATACCCACCATCTCTTTATCGGTTTTGAAGCCGCGTATGACAGCATCTATATGGAAGAGCTCTACAAAGCAATGTCTAGTTTTGGCATCCCTGCCAAACTTATCCGTTTGTGCAGAATGACGATGGAGAAAGCACGCTGCTCTATCGAGGTCGGAAAAGATCTCACCGATGCATTGATGTCAAAAACTGTCATGAGACTTTTTCAACATCGTTCTGGAAAGAATTGTGCAAAGCTCAACCGTCAACACTAGAGGCACAATCTTCCAAAGGTCCATCCAATTAGAAGGGTTTAGTGGTCAACGAGGGCAAGACCAAGTATATGCTGTCATAAAAAAAAGGATATTCAACAACGGACGTCTTGGACGAAACGTCTCCATACTAAGCTAAATTTAAGGATAGTTGAGGACTTTACCTATCTTGTCACCGCTGTAAAGTAAGACGACAACACAAACGTTGATATAATACGAAGAATAACTCTTGCAACTCGCTGCTTCTTTGAACTAAGAAGTCAAAGGAGTTGAAAAGTCCTCTCTCGAGCATCTTAAATCACCATCTATAAGACACTCATCATCTGGGGTCTCTTTTATGGCTCTAAGGACTAGACAATGTCAAAGAAAGATAAGAGCGTCTTAGGAGGCTTCGAGAGAAAAATTTCTTCGTGTGATTTTTGGTCCCGTACGCATAGATGGAGAATGGATTAGAAGGTATAACGACGAACTGTACTTGATGTACAGCGACACTGACCAAGTTAGAAGAATTAAAGTCAAATGGCTAACATGGCTAGGTCATTAAGAGCGAATGGACATTAACTCTCCAGCCTGGAAGGTCTTCGAATGCAATCCCGAGGGACGGTGCAGTAGAGGAAGACCGCGACTCAGGTGGCGCACCCAGGTGGGAGAGACCTCAACCAAATTAACATGCGAAATTGGAGACAACTAGCTAGGGACCGAGCTGGCTGTAGACGCATGTTGTTTGAGACCCAGATCCGTCCCGGACTGGAGCGCCACTTTAAGTGAGTAAGTTAGTTAGTAAGTATTTATATATTTTTTAATATAATTCAAAAGTTTGAAATAATAAAGGCGCTCAGAAAACAGATTTGTTACAAGAACAGAACAGTACTTTCAAGTAGTCTTTCTTTTTCTTGTTGAAATCCGATTTAGCATAAATACTTTACCATTTCTTTGAACCGAATTTTAAAGAAGGGGATTAAAGATTTAGAAAACCATCACGGATTTTATTAAAAAAAAAAGCTACTGCATAAATTAAGGTAGCCTTAAAAAACTTGGCCTTGATGACCGTTTCCTTATTTGGATTCATCATATCTTAAAGATAGATATAAATAGTCATGTTTAGGAGTAACTCTTCATGTCACTTCTGGTATATCTCAGGGGAGTCATTTTCGTCCATTGCTGTTTATTTTATTTCTTAATGATTTATCTTCAGTTTTAAATAATTCTATATCGTTAAAATATTTCGATATATTAACTCCATATCAAAATCTATAACACTTACTTACTTATGTCTTTAGACCTGTTAAGTCCGCTGGAGACCTTTTAAGGGGCATCGTGTACGGTTTCCGGAGATGTATTTTAGCTCCCTCCAACTCCTACCTTGTGCTTCTCGATCGTTCAGCTCTTCTTCTTTCTTGGGTGAGCGGATTCCACTGTATTGCTTGGCCTGCTAAGCAGTCGTTACCTTTTCGAAGCGTATGGCCAATCCATTGCCACTTACGTCTATAGATTCTATAAGTTCCTTGCCTGTCCTTCTATGAAGGACCTCATTTCAAATACGGTTTGGCCAGAAAATTATTAGGATTAGGAGCATTTTTGTTATGGCTGAAGTAATCGTCCAAGTGCTGCACCCATAAAGACAAAACAGATTCGACATTTGTGCGAAACAGTTGTAGTTTTGTTCTTAAGCTGAAAGAATTATTCCTCCAATTTTTTGACAGCATATCGAAAGCTGCTTTTGCTTTGACGATGCGGCAGATGACGTCTTCTTCGGTTCCCCCTTCTATGAAAACGATGCTTTCACCGGTTGCGAGAAAATCTTTATTTGAGAGCATGTTCGTGTTCCGAGGCTGATCTTTTTGTTTCATCGGAATTAATTTTCAGCCCCACAACTTGTGCTTCTCTCTCCACACTTGTTGTCATTTGATGGAGATCCATGATCTTATGAGAGAATAAGCAAACATCGTCTGTGTAATCCGAATGCTTTTAATAGGATGTCAAAGTCCATTTGATCCCTCCGCTATCTGACAGACCTGAGCGCAGTACATCGCTTATCACCAATAAAAACAATATTGGCGACAGAATACAGCCCTGTCTGACTCCACTTCGGATTTTAAAATCATCTGAAAACTTACCATCATGCAGAACGTGACACTTGAATCCATCGTATGCTGCTTTAATAACAGCAATTAGTTTTTCTGGGATGCCTCTCCTCCGCAAAGCTAACCAGATATACTCCCTGTTAACGCTATCAAAGGCCTTCTCGAAGTCGAGAACAAATACGAGAGTATTTGTTCGTATGATTGGAACGATTTCATGTGATGTTAAAGATAAATCTACCCCTTAGAAATATTTTTAGCAAATCGAACTATGGCGCTAACAGTGCTCTTATTTGATTGACCAGTTAATTTAATCAATTCTCTGAATCCAATTGACACTTTAATATTATGCTAAAAAATTCAAATTATGTTATAAACTCTTGATCAAACATATCGGGATTTACTCGAAATCGGTAAATCTCGATACCATTTTTTTGGCATACCATTTATCTTAACTATGAAAACTTACCGTTCAACACCAATCTCTAGTTGACAGCTTGTCAAATTAAAAAACTTTTGAAAATTCAGTGCCCTAGGGTTTTTCAAAATAAATCGTAGATCAAACTCTGCTGAAAACGTAATCGACGTTCTCAGACTTTGGTCTTATATTGCAGTAGCTTCTTCTGATTTTGTATCAACTATATTTAAATCCATTTTTGTTTCATTTGCTTTCTTCAAAAACGTAATGCTTCAGCATACTGACTAGTAACCAGCATACTGTGCAATAATTAAATATTATGTATTTTGTAATCCCTTGCATAACCACGTGAAAACTACCATAAGAAATATACAAATCGTACATAAGTAACTTTACCCAAAACAAATGGCCTGAACTGCCCTGAACTCCAATGCCGACAATTAGTTATGTTGCTTCTTGCATCTTTATTACTGCAGCAAATTGTGTTAGATGTTAAGACCATGCGCCTCGCTGCATGCCTGTGTATCCATATATTCAAGCCCGTAAGGATACTATCTTACTATCTTAACATTGCACAGCAAGAAGCTGAATAAGAGATAGAGTTAGCAACCTTTACGCCCTACCGTGCGTTTTAGCCACAACGACTGAACAAAAACAAAAAATAAAAAGAAATGAAACGAAAGTTCTTTGGCTAAGATTTATCTGTTTTTGCTCCTAACATATATACGAGAAGGTAGGTCTAGGTACTATGGAAAACTAGGTAATTTACCGCTTTGCTCCATTAGGTTTCCAACGATAGATAGCGGTCACAGATCAGCACTGAATCTTATCCACTGTCGACCGAAGCGTCTTAGTTTTTCTTCATCTGAATACTTTGGTTGCGATATACGAGAGTACGAACGAGGAACAAAATCTTTTGAACAACACTGGACCGATCTTGAAGGAAGTTGATCTGCGGCAGACTTTGAAGTAAGCACCAGTTCGATGTAATGATAACGCTGAAACGATGGTCACATGTTAACAGACCATGTTGCTTTATAGATAACACCATTTGGAAGCAGAAGCATAGATTGGTGGTTAGATCGCATGATATTTTAGTAGTAGCTAACTATTAACTTGCAACAGTTGATTAGGTTATCTGATTTACGAAGTCGACGGATTGTGGATTACATATATTTGCAAATGTAGGGCGTGATTTTATGGAATTAATTTAGCGGAACCAAAAGCTGTATCTACATATTAAATGGTGTTATTTGTTTTTATGATTACTATGCCAAAGATATGGATTGAATGAGCCAGCTGCAGACTTTTCTGGTTTAGATTTAAAAATGCAACTTAAATAAAAACAAATTTTAAACTAGGATTTTTCAATAAGAAAGAGTCGATGTTCAATTGAAATAAAACAAGATAAATGATCAATCCAAATTCCAGAAATAAACAATTTTAAAATATAGTGATCAAAAAATTACTTCTTATCGCATTTTGGTTCTCAAATTTATATAGTGTTTTATTAAAACTACTCGATTCACTTAAATTTCTAATATCTACAAATCAGTTTTTGAAAGTCCGTACACGATTCTCTGGAGGTAATTTTTGACTAATCACATCATAAAGTAGCCTTTTAAATGCGTAATACCTGGTGAAGCCCTCAGTCCCCCTTATAGCTCTTCCAACGTCTTCGTCTGTTTGTTGAAATAAGAAAATTACATTATTAAAATTTTAGTACCATTTTTTAACTTCCCATAGTAAGTTATTGCAATAAGTCCGATTTGTCGAAATGAAAACTTTGATATTTTTCATTGTTTCGTCGAAATAAAAGATTTTGGAAAGATGTCTGAGCGCGCGTGTGAACGTTCGTATGTACGTTCGCGACGTTTTTATCGTCTTACATAGCTCAGTAGAGACATCGACTTCAAATAAATTTTGTTAGGCATGCAAATTGCGTGGGTGTTTTTTTTACCATAGCAGTTTAAAATAAGGTGAAAATATTGGTAAACCCTAAATATCTTACGAACTAATGACGCTAGTGACTTGAATTAAATTTAATATTATATATTGTAACGTGATATCCAACAAATATATTTAAAAAAAAAATCCAACTAACGGGTTTTTTTATAAAGCAAAACAAATAAAAAAAAATGTATCATATCGCAAATCTTACAAATGCAAAATGATTTTATCTTCAAAACAATTTTGTTCAACGAAAAATAACGTTTTTAACATCTGGTAAAATTTTGAGGAAAATCGAATCGACAGCTTTTTGTATAAAAAATAAAAACCTAAAAAATAGTACTCAAAGTTGGAAAAAATTGAATTTATACTCCAATATCTTTTCAAAAATTTGAGATTATAGCTTCCAACCAATTTTTTATTCTTGTTTTCACCATTGGGACAAATTTTGAGAAAAATCAAATTGAAAACATTTTTTACAAAAAATAAAAACCTTAACAAAAAAAACAATACCAAAACTTGGTAAAAATTTACTTTCGACTCAAATAGCTTTTCAAAAACTTAAAATATTGTCTTCAAACTTGTTTTAATTCACAGAAAATATTGTTTTTATGATATTCAGTAGTTTTTTTTTTTATAAAAATTCAACAGTCCGTTTTTCATTAAAAAAAAATAGTACGCAAGTTTGGTAAAAATAGATGTTAGGTTCTTAATATCTGTCAATCTAATTTCATTCATCATTAATTCATGTAAAAATTTAAGAAATGCTACTAAAATTGGTGAAAAATTGTTTTCGACTGAAAATTTATGTAACAAAACTAGATTTTTAAACTAACTTTTTCCTTATATTAAAAATATTGTTGGTAATTTTAATTGTTTTTAAGAATAATTCACAACTTTTTTAACGTAACACAAAACCTACACACTTTTAAGCAAGACAAATAAATCTACAGTTATCAGTGTGGGTCGCACACCAGCCTTTTTTTTTAATTTTAAAACCTTATATAAAAGAAATTAAGATTGGATTTAAAAAAAAAACTTTTATCTCACGTTCAAAACAAAATTTGGTAAGGAATGAAATCATTTTGATCTATCAATATCTTCAATTATTCACGAGATATCGAGAATCGAACATTAATTTTTACCAATTTTGCGTTCTATTTTTGATAGATTTTATTTTTATGGATAAAATGACTTTGGATTTTATTTAAATTTTACTGAATATCGAAAACTAAATTTTTTGTGAAATGAAATTATTTTGAAGCCAATGTCTTTTATTTTTGCTAAGATATTCGATAAGAAAATCTTTTTCATGTTTAATGATTTTAATTTTTTTTTTTTCAAAATATAACCATATGTCGAAAACGTTATTTTCATTCCATTATTTTGGAGGTCAAAAAAGCTTCCCAAAAGGAAAGGATACATGTTTGACTCAAGCAGTTTAGGAACCACAGATAGGTCGGTAGTTCATAAATTTATTGTCCCAGGTTTTCCAGATAATTGGAACACGTGAACTGTTTAAAGACGTGTCAAAGAGAAAGAATACAGGTTACGAAAAATGAAGAACGTATTTTTCAAAATAGAGGAAGCTACACCATCAAGACCAAGACTTAAACACTAGTCCAGTTTTAATATGTGTTGTTCGAATTCACTTGTAATGGCTTTATTTGTGACAGGTGTGCTTGTAATAATAATATTTTCAACTGCTTTATGATATCAGTAGGTAACGCTTTCAAGTTTTTCTATTGTCTTCACATTAGTTGTGTAATCGATCGGCATACATATGTAAGAGCTTTACAGTTGTCAAATCAAAAAACTTAGAGTTAGAGCCACAAACAGAATGACCCCCTAGAAAATATAAAATCTAAAATAATACACGAACTAATTCACTTAAATATTTGATATCTCGCCACTATGGTCACCAGAGTAAACATCCTGCGAACGAATTGACTGAGCTCTAAATCTATTTTTATTTCAAAAAATTGCGAGTGTAATGTTGATTCTGAGTTCTATTTGTTGTCGGTTTGATGGCTTAAACCAAAGAATTACAGCTCTATAACAGTTGTCAATTATCAATACGCTAGTTGAAATTTTTCAATGAAATTGATGAATTGGTATTATCGTTGCCAGCAATCAAAATTTTTGAAAAACCGTGAACGCTCTTCAGAAATTAGATCTTTTGTGAATAATTCAAATTGACAGTCTTGGTTTTATGGTTGTCAAAATATTTGTTGATTATCAAATTTCCAGTCAATCACAAATTCCTTGTTGATAAAATATTTTACAGATCGCGAAAGCCAAAAGCATGTCTACTATTGACCCATTTTTCGGTTAAAATGAAATTGAAGAAGAAGATACTCTGGAGCAAGCAAAGATTCGAAGAAAACTAGGCGATGCTTTAAATCCGATGGATTTGGCTGAACATACATATGTATGTAGATGAAAGATCTTTTTTAGTTACATTACAAAATCTAATTTGGCTCGCTTTTAGATTCATTCAAAACTTTAGACTTTCGAAAGAAGCTTCTTTAATGTATTTTTAGATATCAACGACAAGTTAAAACCAACGAAAAGACAACAATCCATCCCAAACATAGTAAAATTTGCAGCTGTCTTAAGATTCCTTGCGCAAGGAAACTACCAGTTGAGTGTTGGGAACGATTTGAACATTGGTGTGGCGCAACGAACGGTTTCAATTGTTTTGAAAGAAGTTTTAAATGTCTTGGAAACAAATATTTGTCAAAAATGGATACAATTTAACTATTCACAAGAAGAAGAACGCCTTTTGAAACGAGCAGTATTCCAATTGTTATTAATGCTACCGACGGGACTCATATCAAAATTATTGGTCCAAATAAAGATCTTAGACATGTATACTATACAACAGGAAAGGTTTCTATAGCATCAATACTTTGCTTGTAAGCTTTCCTTCATTTCAGTACGTATTCTACTAAATTCCAGTTCTGTTTTAAAGGTGTTTGACCACTTAATGTGCATTAGGTATATTAATGCGAAAAATCCAGGACCGTCACACGATGCCAATATATGGAATATGTCCTCTTTGGAAGCAAAATTAGAGGAGGAATACCGTAGTGGCCTTTCGGATTCTTGGTAAAAATTATGATTCATGTTAATCTATAATTACATTGTATCTCTAGGCACATGTTTTAGGAGACGGAGGGTATCCTCTATCACCGTATTTAATGACACCGTAGCGAAATACCGAAGAAAGATCAGTTCGGGCAAATTTCAACAGGAAGCATGCACAGGATCGCAATATCATTGAGCGAACGATTGGCTTGTTAAAAAGCAGATTTAGATGCACCCTTCTAGCACGAGAACTACACTACACTTCCAAAAAAGCAACGAAAATCATAAATGTATGTTCAGCTCTGCACAATATTTGTATCAAGTATAGAGTGGAAAACCCTGAATTGGTAGCAGAAGAACCAGATAGTATTGTTGAAACCATTAATATTGCTATAGATTCTGCAGGCACATCATTCAATGAAGGCAACCGAATAAGGGATTCGATTTTACGATTCATGTAAAAAGTAAATTAAAAAGTGGCTGGGTGCAACCCACTCCGGGAACTTCTCATTAACGCCCTCGAAATTCAAGAACCCCGACCACATTATCAGGTGTTCAATATATGTAATCTAGTTCGAGAAAAAAAATATATTTTAGAATAATTGTTTATAGCTTTTTTCTTTAAAAACAACTTCTTTGTGGCAGAATAAAATAAGCTTGGACTCGATATCATTATTTGTTCTCAAAATGTTCTAACCGAAAAACACTGTGTGTAAAACAAAATCAGCCTCGAATAAGACTCAGAGTTTTAAGCGATCGATATCATTTTTTTCTTGTAGGGCCTTACGTGTTGAAACTTTTTGTTGCGCTGGCGACACCTCGACATCTTGCTGCAAGTCTATGATTTCGATATCATCTGCACTCAAACTTGGCAATTCAAGACCAAATTCTGTGTCGGTGGATCGACACAGGAGTCGAAGTGCATTAATGCACTAGGCGCTTTCTCTGCGTCTGTGAGTCGGTGAGTTGCCAAAATTTCAATTTTATTTTGAGTCTTTTTTTTGGTTTTGTATTTTAGGTCAGCCCATACCAGCGTTAAGGAGATTTTTAATAAATTTATTTATACCCGCAACACAATCATAACCCTCTGCCACTTGTTTGAGTCTCGATCTGGTGGGCTTAAGCTGTTTAATTCCACCGCAATTTCTGCACACTTCTTACTCATGAGTGGCTTTAAATAAAAACCCTTAACGAAGTCTGGGTTCCCTTCCATCCATTCGACCAATCTGGAGAGCTGATTTTTATTACTTACAATTTTACTCCTACGTAAAGAAAATACTAAAATTGAATAGCAACTTTAATTTATTGCAAACTACTTACCTTTTTAATCCAAATCAACCAAAATAAAATTCGTCACATGAAACAAAAGCTAATTCAGAAGAAATTGAAACGTCAAGAGTAAATAGGCACTATTCACAATAGATTTTTGATCTTTGTTCACAATGGATCAAAAAATGATCAAAATGTATCAATTAATTGACAAAATGTTTCAATTGTCAATTCCTCTTTGACAACCGTATAATAAGGCTGTTAATAAGCCACAAAAAGCATATTCTAGAATCGTTAAATCGCTCGAACGAGTGGCCAGTCGTTTTTTCCATTTCTTGAGTTAACAAGCTCATCACACTTATTTTTTAATAAATAGATATTAAGGTGTGCTGTCTGGCTTGTAGCGCCTTTTGGAACATCATGTCGTCTAACTCCATCTCTTGTTAATCTGGCTACAAGTTCAATAATGCATACTTCACTTTTTGAAGATGATCTTGCGACGAGATTTATCATCTTGAAGCATCTTCTTAAAAAAAAAGAACGTCCGTCCCTTAAAATGGTCCCTCGGCTTCAATTCTTAAGGCAGCAAATAGTACGCCATGATATGGTTTAAATGATGCCCAATTCCTGAGAACGCTGCAGTGGAATTAACTGATCGACACTGCAACCAACTGACACTGTAATATCACACAACGAACTTCTACTTATACTTAGTTCAACTGATTTTCAAATATGTGTTACTTTCCTTATTCACATTAACACTAACTTTATGCCATTAGAAATCCAAAAATTGCCTCAACTCATCTCGCAATAAAGAAATAGAAAAGCTACATTCTTGTGATATTCTTGTTCTTCAAGTATCTCCTTAACATGGCCATAAATGTTGTTAGTTTTTTTTATGTCATTGTAAGAAATCATGAAGAGTTTATTTTTTTAGTTGTACATCTATCTACTTACTAAGCGACCTTATCTAAAGACACACCACCACCGTAATGTTTAGGAAAAGTTATCACTTTATTGAGAAAAGTTTTATTGAACGTGTTTTGTTTAATCCTATTGACACACAAAGGGTGTTTTTTTAGACAGGTGATTTTCATGAAGAAATAAAATGCATATAATTTAATGTTATGACCAAGAATTTATCTTCATTATTAAGATAAGGGCTTGCCAATATTTTTAAATAACGATTTCCGGAAATTTAACGCTGCGGATGTCTCAAATAAATTCTAGCCGGGAAACACACTTTTCGATCACTGTTTGCAGCAATTGGAGTCGTATGACAGCTGTGACCCGCTGAATATTTTCTTTAATTGTTTCGGGCTTATTCACTCAGGCAAGTTAATTCACAGAACCTTCTTGGAGGCAACGCCACAGGTTCACGAAGCTCTCAACAAAAGTTTTTATCAATAAATTGATTAGCCAGCGGTCTTCATTCCTCGTTCTCTCCCGAGGAAGTAGTAGAAGATCTTGTACAAAAAGGCTTCCAAACCCTTGATGCAGTCAATCTATTTAAGAATGAGACAATTAAAAACTCCTCTGGGGAATCGATGACAAGTTAGAGGTTACTGCCTTTATTCATGCTTACTTTTGACAGCAAACAAAGTCTCGAGGGATTTATAAGGTAAGATCAATCTTGGGCATAGGTGTTAACATTGAACCACTCCGAAAATCTAAAGTTGTTCCGCAGTGCAAACGTTGCCAAGCTTTTGGTCATACCAAAAAGTACTGCAACCGAGAGTTTGCTTGTGTAAAGTGCGAAGGAAAACATGCAACTAAAAATTGTCCTATGAGCAATGATCAGAAAGCAAAATGTGTGAACTGCAAGGGTAATCTCCCGGCAAGCTATAGAGGCTGCCCAGTTTCCAAAAAATTCCAAGAGTTCAGAAGCAAAAATACATATGCAAGAGACAAACCCAGAAACACAGTAAAAGCGATTAAACTGCTGAAAACAATACTAAGAAGGAACCGCCTAAAAAGGCTGTTCAAAGTAAAAGTGATAAAAATAAAGCCTCTCAGATTGTTAAAAATGTGCGGAAGAATGAAGAGACTTCGATAAAAAAAATGCTACAACTTATTCTTCAAAGAATTGATAAACAGGATTTGAGTATCAAACTGCTAAGCGAAAAAGTCGCTCTTAAACAACAATGATGGACAGAACACTTAAAATCGCTACATGGAATGCAAACGGTCTTATACAACATTCATCCGAATTAAAAATCTTTTTAGATCTAGAACATATCGATATTTGCCTGGTGTCCGAAACTCATTTCTCCAATGGGCAAAGTCTAGATAATGTAATAGAAAACTATTCATGTTACCACGACCCACATCCAGCTGACAAGGCAAGAGGTGGATCGGCGATTCTTATAAAAGAAAGCTTAAAACATTATGAAGTAGCTAAGTTTACTAGTGAAAATATGCAAGTACCAACTATTAGTATTGGTATGAAAAAGAAAGAGTTTAAGATAGCAGCTATTTACTGCGCCCACCGACAGAAGATGACTATACAGATCTATTTAATCTTCTTGGGCATAACTTTCTTGTTGGTGGAGACTTCAATACGAAACACACCCATTGGGGTTCATGTCTTATATCAACAAAAAGCAAAAGACTTTTCCAAGCTGGCCGTAAATACAATTGCGAATTCTATTCCTCCAGGTCGCCAACTTACTGGCCTTCCGATACTAACATAATATCAGACGTTATTGACTTTTTCGTAGCTAAAGGAATCAAACGAAATCACATTAGTGTCGAAGGTAATTATGACCTATCATCAGATCATACTAGAGTGATTCTATCACTAAGTGAATCGGAAGTACTAGAAAAAAGTAATCCGAAGCTTGTAAATAAGAAAACAAACTGGAATGATTTTAGAGAAAGGCTTTTAAGTTTTATAAATTTAAGATCTCCCATGGATACAATCGAGCAAATTGACCATGAAGTGGAACAATTTATTTCTGATGTGCAACAGGCCGCTGAAAAAAGTACTCCAACATTTTCTAATAGAAGACAAAATCAAATAAAATATCCTTAAGAGATAAGAGAGTTGATAATAGAGGAAAGAAGAGCTCGAAGAAAATGGCAAAATACTAGATTTCCAGATGATAAAACAACGTTTAACCGTATAAGCAACAATCTTAAAAAAAAAAAAACAAATTTACAAATTCAAAAATGATTCACTCACTGCATTCCTAAGGAGTTTAACGACTGATGCTTCAACCGATTTTTCGCTATAGGAAGCAGCCAAGCACCTGAAAAGACCGCGGTTACAAAACTCGCCTTTGAAATCTCAAGATGGGAAATGGATCGGTAACCCGAAAGAAAAATAAATATATGAAAGTGAAATACCAATTGTAAGATTTAAAGAAATAAAAAGTATGTGTTTACATCAACTATCAAATAAAAAATCAAAAGGTTATGATCTAATAACTGCTCAGGTTATGAAAGAAATGCCATTGAAAGCCTTCATAAAAGCAATTTATAGTAAATGCATGCCTTAAGCACCGGTATGCCCCGCACCATTGCAAAATTGCTGAAGTAATTGTCATACCAAAATTGTAAACCAATAACAGAAGTGACCGCTTACAGACCAATATCGCTTATACCAATTATGGCAAAAGTTTTTGAAAAATTGCTTCTGAAGGGACTTAGCAAAATCATAGAAGAAAGATAGTTATTCTCAAACATTCAGTTTGGCTTAAGAAATAAACATTTCACGATAGACCAAGTTCATAGAATATCGGATGTAATAGAAAAGCATTAGAAGAAAAACATGTATGTTCCGCTATTTTCTTAGATGTTGCTCAAGCTTTTAACAAGGTTTGACATGAGGGACTTGAGTACAAACTGAAAAGTGATCTTTCCAGGCAGTACTTTCAAACATTTAAATCGTGCATCTCAGACTGAAGCCGGTGTACCACAAGGAAGTGTCTTAGGTCATATCCTGTATTTAGTATAAACAATTGATATTCCAGTTGGTTATCACACCATAATAGCTAATTTTTCAGATGATACCGCAATTTTGGTACCCGACAATTGTGTCTCTAAGGCAGCAGGAAAACTACAAAATGCAGTCGACAGAGTGAGAGCTTGGGCCGAAAAATGACGTATCAAACTCAACGAAACAAAATCTTCACATAAAAACAAAAAGATAAACAATATTCCAATAATCATTAATAATCAAGCTGTACCTTACGCCAATACAGCCAAATACCTTGGAATGATTTTGGAGGCAAAGCTAAAGTGGAAACAGCACATCACTAAACTTGAAAAATAGAAAAATGTACTAGTTACTTGGCAAACAACTCTGGTTTATCAATCCCAAACAAAATAATGCTGTATAATCAAGTACTAAAGCCTGTTTGGACCTATGGAATCCAATTTTGGGGCTGTACAAAGAAAACAAATACCGAAATCATCCAAAAATTCCAAAACAAAGTCCTTCGTGGAATAGTTAATGCACCTTGGTACATAATAAATACCGATCTACATCGTGACTTACAAATAGAAATGGTTACAGAAGTTGTTAAAAAAATACGCTGTATCGCACAACCAGAGACTGCAAAGTCATACTATTTTTGAAATATAGTCCGTCTTGAATATAAGAAACCATGTTTGGAGATTAAGAAGAACCAAGCCTCATGAGCTTAAGGTCTAAAAAAAACATGGGAAAGTATTAAAGGTTTAAACTTCCCCAAAGTGATTTTACAAAGTTAAGAAAGAAAAATCCGAAGTCGAACCTTCAAGATTGGTCCTGATGAAGAGGTGGTTTTAGTGGTTAAGAGTTCCACACTACTTGGTGTCGAATATTGCCAAGTTTCTTTTGAAGATTTCCTTCTGTCAAAAAAAAAAAAAACTGACTGTTTCCGAAAACAACAATTTATTTTGATACAAAATATTGTTGTTAACTTTTAATAATATTTTTAGAAAAATCTAATTGATAACGAAAACCAACAAAAACAATAAAAAAAATGATAAGAAAGATATTGACTTCAAAATTTGGTATCTCGCACAAAATATTGTTAATAATATATTTTGTTAAAGTTTTACTAAAATCGACCAACTAGCATGAATGAGAAGTGGAATTAGTGTATTTCACACCCCAACCTCTTTTCTTGGTAATAAATTTGCACGATTTGCTGAACGGGAAAACGTCAAGTGACAGCTGTCAAAAAGACTAACTCCGAAAAAGTGTTGCTAGATTTAAAACCATAAGTCAATATAAAAAACACCCATTATATGTACATATACGTAAGTATCGAAATTGAGCACTCCTTGATGTCTGTCAAACTTAACCTGTCCGTATCGGATATACACTGACAAAATTAATAAACGATTGCCTTTGGATCGTATAACTATTACTGCCAAATCAACAGAAAATAATGACACGAACGGTCCTTAATGCAATAAAAACATACACAATTAATCTAAGTAAGAGGTAATAAAACATAAATTACTTTCATCAGTAGAACAGTATCTTTTGGAGAGTGTGGAGTTCGAAGAGAAGATTTGGGCACCATGCATGAAAATGTAAATACATACTTATTCCTCCTGTTTGGACCTTTACCAAACGAAATTAAACCCTCAAAAAAAGGTAAAAACATTTTGACTCATTAAAATATTTTTATTTTTCGCTGATGTTGTGTCACAATCACAACAGGCGATTCTTCGTGTCCACTGTCCAGTCCAGGCTATTATGTAATTCAAACAACATATCCCGATTGCATATCAAACATAAGACAGCTTCTGTCGAGCTTCCCTCCGGGTTTGGATACACACTTTTGGCCGACCATAGCTTTTACATATGAGATCGATGTTTAATTAAGTAACTATATTTGTCTTTTTTTCGGATGGAAAACTTAGGTCTATACATCTGAGTCTTAACAACATGCTCTTTGGGTAAAAATAGTTCGTAATTTGTTATTGTTAACGGCATAATTTTCTTTTAGAAGTCTTTTAAAATAATACTTATTTTTATATTTTTGAAAATCAAACCTTTTATTGGAAAATTTTATTTAATAAAAAAAAAGCGTTTTTCAAAAAGGGCGGGTAAATGTTGAAATTGAATGACTCTTCCGTATAGATCAGGCTGCTGAATTTGACCGATGGACTGTGTTATGTTCACCTTTAGGAAATTGGTCGATTGTGGTTTATTCGCATAGCCCTGCGACTTCAAAAAAAACCCCGCGGGAAAAAGTATAGCGGGGTCAGATCGCATGACCTTGGTGGCCAATTTACATCACCCCTGTTTGAGATAACTTTACCATCAAATCGTTCATGCAAAATGTCAATCGTGACGTTTGCTGTGTGGCACGTAGCGCCGTCCTGCTGGAAACACATGTCATCTAGGTCCATATGGTTCAATTTGGGGCTTAAGAAATTAGTTATAATCTTTATATAGCGCTCCCTGTTAATGGTAACCACCTTACTTACGTCGTTTTCAAAAAATTACGGACCAATTACGGCGACCGCCCAAAACCAACACCAAAGGATGCATTACCAATTGGTGAACGTGAGTGTGGGTTGGTGTCGTCCAATACACGGTAATTTTGCTTGTTAACACAGCCATTCATCCAAAAATTCGCTTCGTCACTAATGATGATTTTTCGGCCTAAATTAGGGTCCTCTTCCAAACGATTCGAAGCCCAGTCAGCGAACAAACGGCGTTTTCTATGGTCATAAATTTTAAGCTCCTGGGTCAGGTGGATCTTGTACGGGTGCAGGTCCAAAACCCGATTCAAAATTCACCAAGTTGAAGTATACGAAAGCCCTAGTTTTTGTGCATTGCGGGGAACAGACGGGTTCTGCTGTAAACTTTCACGGGCCGCGGCGATGTTCTTAGCCGATCTTGCGTTCCTTTATAGTCTCAAATCTTACCACTAAACGTTGAAGAGTCGACTGTAAGGCCACCACGACTACCGTAAAATGGACGCAATGCACGTACCGTATGCGTTAGCGAAAACTCATATTGATAATAAAGTTTTATCATTTAGAACGTTCAATCGTGTAACTTGATGTGACGATTGGGCATATACAAAAGATTTGCAGATGTCACCAAAACAAAATGGCCGCTGGGAGGCTACAAAATCTACCCGCATTAATTTAAAACCCTTTACACCAATTTTAAAGTTTGTGAAAACTTCAGTTTTGAGTATCTTTTCAGGAAATCTAAGAAAAATTACGTACTTTTGCAAATAAAAGTATTCCAAGTGAATGTCTCCACAGCTCAAAATTTCCAGGACTTAGCTAAACGGTAACAAATTATAAAGGGTGATTTTTTTGAGGTAAGGATTTGCATGCATTAGTATTTGACAGATCACGCGGGATTTCAGACATGGTGTCAAAGAGGAAGATGATCAGTATGCTTTGAAATTTCATCATGAATAGACTTACTAACGAGCAACGCTTGCAAATCATTGAATTTTATTACCGAAATCAGTGTTCGGTTCGAAATGTGTTTCGCGCTTTACATCCGATTTATGGTCTACATAATCGACCAAGTGAGCAAACAATTAATGCGATTGTGACCAAGTTTCGCACTCAGTTTACTTTATTGGACATTAAACCAACCACACGAATGC
>NC_079147.1:140772134-140801223 GCF_945859685.1 Eupeodes corollae | reverse complement strand
AAAAATTACGAATGAATTTTATTTAAAAGCGTTCGTTGTCCTTTTCGATTCGATTTCTAGTTTTAAAAACAAAAAGCTCATTAAGTTCTAAATTTCGGTGTCCAGTTAACAAAATCTTAACTGAGAAGTGAATAACCACAACTATCGATATCGAGTCCACATCGACTTCATCTGGTCAATTCATTTAAGCTGAGCTGTTAGATTGTTTTATTTTTGTTTGTATGTGCAAATCTTCACATTCAATATCAATTCTTCTGTCTCTCTAACGCGCAGGGATAATAATAAATGATCCTTGAACGCGCGAAAATGCCCTCAAACTCTGACACGACTGCAGGCCAGCTAAAGGTGGCTGATGGTGGGGACAGTCGACAGTATGCTGTGCAGTGTGTAGCGAGATTTTGATTCATTGCGCGATTATGTGCGCGCACGCAGTTTATCTTTTCCACGAAAATGGAAAGGAAACCACTTGACAGTTTTGCCCACCAAACCAATCCAAAAAAAAAAATATATAGAACCATTATAAGATTATGCGGTAAGAAAGGAAAATGCGCCTTGGACCTGGACAAGAAGCTTCTGAAGTAGTGTATGACTGGCAGTTGTTTTCTTCTTGTGATTTTCTTCAATAAAGAAAAATAAAAAGGTACTGCTTCTGTTCTTTTCAAAAATGTTGGTCGGGAGTAAATTTCAAGCAGTTCTTCCAATTTTTGTTTTTGTTTTTAGTTAAGGACAAGTTGCAATATAGGAGATATTTTAATATTTGTTATTTTTGTTCATTATTTTGCTATGGAATGTCGCGTGACACATCATCGTACATTAAAAAGCCACCGCATTGAACACCAAGCACACGACCTTATAATTGCTGGCTTTCAGTGGTAAAATGAATAAATTTGATTGCTTTTAAAGGTGTAGTAGCTTCGGAGGCACAAGGAAATCTGTGGGAGATCGAGGATTTAAATATAGAGATGAATTTTAAGAATTTAAGGTTGATTAAGGATAACTAATTTAATTTTTATTTTATTTTGTGTAAATTATAAAGATCGAGCTTTAAAGTCCAAACTAACCCTGACATTCTGATATTCGTTCATTTAAATTTAAAATGAGTTGCTTTATAAATTGGTTTAAATATTAATTAAAAGATAATTGGGACGATATTTGCTGTGTACTGTTTAACTTCAAAGGAATGATTTGTTTCAACCTAAAGCCACTTCAATACTTATTTCGTCGGCATGGCCAATAACACTGACATGGATCCCTCGATCAACATACTTCTCTAACTTTTCCGGTTGTTGACCGACGACGCTCTGGTGTCCTCCATTCTGCGAAGGGATGGTTTTTCTAGCTGTCTTCTTCCATCCATTGTAATGCAAACGACAACCCGAGAGATCTCTTCTTTGCTTATCCGTGCTACGTTTACAGCCCACCGGAGTCTGCCAAGCTTAGATTTGAGGCTATATAAACTTCGCGGTATTTGTTGAAGAATCATTGTTATACCTCCTCTGCAATATATGTACGAATAGATTCATAGTCTTCTTATTGATCAGCAGTTTGGAATTCATAGTGAGATTCTTGGATAATCTAGATAGGCCATAGAAAGTTCTGTTGGCTTCGAGCAGACGTTCGAGTTTTCCAATTAAGTTGGGTCGATTAAAAAAATTAAAAAAAGAGGCTGGAATGCGACCCACACTGATAACTTCCCATCCCGTCTGTCAATTTGTCTTGCTTAAAAGTTTGTCTATATGTACTCGTATCAATTTTTACCAAATTTGCGTACTATTTTTTGTAGATTTTATTTTTTATAAAAAAAAACGGACTGTTGGATTTTTATATATAAATTACTGAATATCGAAAACAACATTTTCTTTGAAATAAAATAAGTTTGAAGCCAATATTTTTAAGTTTTGAGAAGCTATTTGAGCCAAAATAAATTTTTACCAAGTTTTAGTATTGTTTTTTTAGAGTTTTATTTTTTGTTAAAAAAAAACAATTCAATTTTTTTCAAAATTTTACCGAATGTTGAAAACAATATTTCTTATAAGATAAAATTAGTTTGAAGCCAATATTTCAAATTTTTGAAAAGACATTTGAGTCGAAAATCAATTTTAACCAACTATTGTTATTTTTGTTTAGGTTTTTATTTTTTGTAAAAAAACTGTCAATTCGATTTTTCTCAAAATTGGTCCTTATGTTGAAAACAATATTTCTTATGAGTTAAAATCAGTAAGAAGCTATAATCTCAAATATTTAAAAAGATATTTGAGTCGAAAATTATTTTTATTAACTTTTGCAATTTTTTTTCGGTTTTTAATTTTTTTGTAAAAAAAACTGTCAATTCGATTTTTTTTCCAAATTTTACCGAATGTTAACAACAATATTTTTTGAAAGATAAAAGCAAATTAAAGCCAATATCTCAAAGTTTTGAAAAGATGTTTGAGTCGAAAATCAATTTTTACCAACTTTTATTAATTTTTTTTTAGGTTTTTATTTAAAAAAAAACTGTCACTTCGATTTTTCTCAACATTTTTCATAATGTTGAAAACAATATTTCTTATAAGATAAATTAAGTTTGAAGCCATAATTTCAAGTTTTTGAAAAGATATTTGAATCGATATTCAATTTTTACCAACTTTGAGTAATGTTTTTTTAGATTTTTATTTCTTATAAAAAAACTGTCAATTCGATTTTTCTCAAAATTTTATCAGATGTCAAAAAACATTATACTTCGTTGCACAAAATTGTTTTGGAGATGAAATCATATTTTTGCCGTAAAATTTATAAAAAAAAACCGTGAAATGGATTTTTTTTTTAATATACTTCTTTGCAATCACGTTACAATATATTATATAAAATTTAATTCAAGTCTCTATCGTTTTTGGTTCGTAAGATATTTAGGTTTAGCCAACATTTTCACCTATTATTCAAACTGCTATGGTACAAAAACCACAAACCTAATTTTCTTAAGAACACTTTCTGCATCTTTCTGCCTTATTATCTGTATAACAAAATTTATTTGAAATCGATATTTCTTCTGGTTCTTGAGCTATGGACGACGAAAAAAACGTCGCGAACGTACATGCGTACACACGCACGCACAGACATCTTTCTAAAAATCTTTTATTTCGACACTAGGGACCTTGAAACGTCAAAAAATGTCAACATTTTCAATTTGACAAATCGGGCCTATTGCAATAACTTCCTATGGGAAGTTAACAAAACCAGTTGCATATGAGATATCAATAAGGTTATAAGGCCAAATTTGACCAATGGCATCGAAACAAAACCAGTTGCATATGAGATATCAATAAGGTTATAAGGCCAAATTTGACCAATGGCATCGATTTCGTTGTCTTTAAGGGCCGTGGTGGATTGCGGCTCATTTGCAAAGACCTGCCACTTAAGTTAGCCATAAAACAAAAAATATCATCGTTTTCAGGCCACAAAATTTTGGTGATCAATGATCGCCGTTGATCAGCATCATTTTCGAAGAATTGTCAACTGATGACGCTTGCAGTTCGAAATCAACACCAATCTGTAACTTCATTTGGATGCATTGGCACTTCTTCAAACTCCCGTGGTTTGGTGTCGTCCCAAGTCCGTCAATTTTCCTCATTCACATACCCATTCATCCGAAAATGGGCCTCACTGCTAAAGATAATTTCTTGACCAAAATTGAGATCAACTTCCAACTGCTCCAAAATTCAATTACCGAACACACGACGCTGGATATGGTCATTTGGTTTCAGCTTCCAAGCCAGTTGGATTTTGTACTTGTGTAGGGCCAAATAACGACTTGAAAACGGCGTGGAATCGACTGCCTAGGATTCTGCTGCATTCTTTCCGATCAACGGCGATGATTTCGGAAGATTTAGCGTTTCCTCTACAAATATGTGTTGGGTAATTGTTCACTGAGCCACTGAATGTGGAATAAATAACTTGAAAGGACGACCATGTAAAAGGAGCAGCGAAACGCTCGCATCGTTGCTCCTAGAGGACACCCATTTTGATAAAAAAATTTGCACGTGTTGCTCGACGCTATAACTTGCTATGATATTTTGAAAGAAAGTAAAAGAATCAATATAGCCCCAAGAGTTGTAAAAACCAACCCGTTCGCTATTGCAAAACCCTTTATGTTGTTATTTGCCTCTAATTATTTACCCAAGGTAAGTGATTCATTGGACCATTTCAAGTTCTTGATCACATACAGCTCTTGACCCAATTGTGGACATCTTCAAAATGAACCTTCATAAAATGACAACGTTTGTGTTTCTCCTATTTGTATTTGCATCATCCTCTAACTATCATCACTATACGCCCGCTAATGTCCAAATAACCAATCTTTGTTAATTAATTGATTGTAATTTCGATCGAACGTTCAAAATGAAATTAAATATACGTTAATTGCAAAACTTAACTATCGATCGGATCGGATCGATTTCGAGCTCGTATCGTTGCCATAGATACAAGTTTAGGATAATTGTATGTAGATGTACTAGCAGTAGGTGGAATCTAAAATGATATTTCTGAATTGCTACCAAATGGTTTCTGTTGACTTTAAAAGTATGTATCAGTGTTGTTGAAAGAAACGTTTATGAGCTGCCGATGAAGTGACGCACTTCATTTTTACATGCAAAACGCAGCACTACCTTTCTTATTCCAAGCTTGTGTCTAGTCGCTTGTCCAGTTTCTAGAGGAATATAAAATAAGGTAGCACAGTGCCATATCAATAATTTTCGAGATATCTTACGGGAACGACAGAATATTAATTTAATGTCAGAAAATTAAATGTTTATTATTATTTCATTAGTTTTAATCCCGTTTATTAGACATTGGCGGATTGACATACGAAGTGATTAAGAAAGAAAATTCGTTGACTAAATAAATTGTCAATTTCTAAAGAAATGATTGTAAAATTGGCCTTACTTATAGGGAAGGTGGGGTCAAAACATTGAACTTTTGTAGGTTTCATTCGTTAATATAAGCGTTAAGATAATAGGAACGTCATTATTAGGCAGAAACGATCTTCAAGGTGACTTCAATGCTAAAACGCTAAAATAAAGTGTCTTAAAAAGATCTTCGACAAGAAACTGTGATTCCAACATACGTGAACAATATGGACAAATCTTAAGAGTTCTTGAGTTAAAAAAGGCTATCACAAAATTTTAAGTTATTCTATCACTGATCCAATTAGTAGCTTTAATTACAGATACACTATCATTGAATGAGTCAATTAAATGGGCCCCTCTCAAGTCCTAATCCGCTACTCAACATTTCTGTTTTTGAGATACAATCAATTGGAATATTTCATTGCATTAATATTTTTCTATTTTATCGATGTTTGTTTCTAAGCGACAATTTTATGTTGATTGCATTTGAAAAAAATTGATAGCATTCAAGATCGAATGGATGTAATGGGAAGCTCATAAGGAAAATATTATTATGGCTTTGAAAACAATATTGGAAGTGTATTTACATTTATATCTGATATTTCATATTTCAATTTATGTGGAAACTAGCCCGTCCCCTCACATATGTCCTAAAATGATTTTAAATCTCGATCTTCTAACTTTCGCTTTATATTTGAAACTTGGATTTAGAAATATATGTATTTCAAAATATGGCATTTCTTCGCCTTAAATTAATGATGTAGAATTGGAGTTAGAACAAACTCAAAATTGTGCAAATATTTCTTGAGACTGTTTATGATAGTGGAGAATACTCTTAGCCACATGGTCTTACAGCGCAAAGGCGAAAATTTGGCTTAAAGCAGATGGTGTGCTGGAGCTGGTGATCACTTGGAAAGGAGTATGGCCACCTATCAAATATGGTCACATGAAAACGTATTCGATGAATGAAAACTCATCACAGTTTGTTCCAAAAAAAGTAGACCCTCTGAACTGCCCCCACTGCATATGCTTAATGTCTCCTGTGCGTATAAGTTCCTTTCTGCGATATTATGTGACTTCTTAAGACGTTCGTCAACAACGTTATAGTAACATATTAGTGACCAGGAAAGTCCATCATTGACTAAATATTGGATCTTGGAAAAACTTAGAACTTCAAATCGCTACCCACTATCTGTCCGCATCGATTTCAAAGCCACGTATAAAAGTATCTTAATAGAAGAACTTGACAGTACAATATCTAATTTGAGCATCCCTGCCAAATTTGTCCGTTTGACTTCTTCAACATAATTCTGGAAAGAATTGCATAACACTCAATTGTCAGCACTAGCTACTTATTCGATATTCCGATGATATTGACATTATTGAAAGATCAAAGCGTGATGTCAGTAAAACGTTTTCGATCATTTCGACGGTAGCGAAGAAGGTGGGTATAGTGGTCAATGATGGAAAGACCAAGTATATGCTGTCATTGAGAAATGGAATTGAACGACGATTTCTTGAACAATATGCCACAATGGACAGTTAAAAATTTGAGAAACTTTCTCTAGGCAACTATATGAATTAAGACAATGACATCTGCTCTGAAATCAAACGATGAATATCTGCGAAAGTGCAGAAGGTTGGTTTGAGAATAAATTCACGAACATCAACGCCCCATCGATCTCAACAGTTCTACATTTCATAGATTAGCATGTGCGGAGTTCCCCACAAAATTTACGGATAATTCTCTCATAAGATCCAACTGATTAAACAATTAAAAGCACGAATTTTTGATTTCTTATCGCAGCGCAGTGTGGGTTTTAGAGCGGTTAGGAGAGAAGCTCATCTAGAGGCCATACAAAACAAGTTTACTATATCTGGGGCATACATCTTGCTTTCAATTTGACCGCATTTGACTTTTTTAAAGAACAGTGAAGAATTGTTAATTGTTGTTGTTGATTATGGACGGAATTCTATATTTCATCGTTGGCTTTTTATAGGGAAATCACTCATCAAAACCTGATAATACAGGTCGAGCTAGAACTATACGATAAGTTACAAGAATATTCTTGAAATTTGATTCAACAATTAAAATACTCTCAATACAAATGCATTTTTATCTTAATAAAACTTGCTTTGTTTTTCACTTCCATTTGTTTTATAATTACCATCAATAACTAGGTTATTCATTTTGCAACATATCAACTAAACTATGAGCTATTAATCACCTTAACCTAATGCTTCTACATCGTAAACATTATATTTAATATCTACTACTTTAAGTGTATGATGAACATCTTTTGCTCAAGATTATAACGGGTGCTTTAACTTCTTGTCTAATCAGCGTAAAATGGTTGTATCTATTTAAATTGATATAATATCCCGAATGAAGCTGTCCATCACCGATACCGCCTTCCCACTTGAATGTCTTTAAAGTTCTGTTTAAGATTAAAATTCCAATCACAATCTTGACAACAAAATACCATCAATTTAGTGTCTATTATACTTACAACGATCATAATATCTACGGATCTCCTAACCCCACCATACAACGATCACAACCGATCATCGAAAGACGTGACTAAATTTCTAAGCTTGATCTAAATTTTAACTTAACAGCAATTATAATTTATTATTTAAAACACCTTTGAGAATTAAATCACCTTTGAGAATTAAATCAATCAAAAAAGTCAGCTTTACATTTCTTTCTTTATTGAAGATAGGAGATTTTGACGGTTAGCAGGAAAATTTTAGGAAGAAATTTTACCAGGAAAGTTTCAATACGACTTAAAATAATAAAAACACAATAATTTTTGTAAAGGATTAAGTTGTTTTTAATTCGAATTTGGCCTTTAAATTTTTCTACCACATCAGGTTTTTAAAATATGCCATTCTTAAAATACGAAAGACAACCAAAAATTTAATTTTATGATTTTGATTTTTTTTATTTTCTTTGTTAAATAAGTTTAGTATCTTACATAGTTTTCGTAATTTCCCATAAGCTATGAGATGAATGATGGGTTTTAAGAAACTTTGAATGAAAGCCCCTCTAATGTTTTTGAATGATTTGTTTAAGAGTTGATTATTAGTGCATATTCCAAACTCAGATTTAAGCTTCATGTGTTCAAACTCAGAAATACCCGTTTGCAACACTATTTTGATATATTTTTTAATATGAAATCTTAAGACTTTAATTTGTAATAAGATCAAAAATTGATTTTGTACCATTTTGTTTTTTTTTTAAGAACCGTTTGAGCATAAATGATTTAGAGTTCATTTAACATTTATGTTTGTCAGAAAAAACTAACAACTGATGAGAATTTTATCAAAAACATATAAGATGATGAAAACTTTTAAACGGTATATCGAAGTAAGGGATTGTAGATTTGGAAAATCATTATACGTATTTATTGAATATAAGGGTGATCGTAATGTTTTAGTAAAAATGTAAAAACAAATATTCAGTGCATTTTAATCTCACTTTAGTTTTCGTAATTACTTGCTTCGTTTGGACATAGATTGTAAACTTAATTCTTAAAACAGTTCTGCGAAAGATATAAATACAAGTTTGATGTTGATCTTTACATACAAAGCCTCTCCACTTTCGTAATCCCTTGAAATTCTATACGAACTCAAAAATAGGAATGGCGCTTTTTTAAGTGTTTCTTCTGCACTTATATATGTATATTGCTTACAAAGTTAGAAACCAAGCACCAAGAACAAAGATATTCGACTCTCTGTGTGTTTGAAGTGATATCCAATGTTTAAATGAACACTCGCGAAGAATTGAATCTCTTCATAACCCAGTAGGAAATTTCAAAAAATTCATCGGTGAATCACCAACTTATTCCTTCGTGAATGGAAGCTACACCCCATGAAAACATCAGTGAAATTAACATGGGGATTGGATTGGCGTTCACCAAGTTGTGAATTTCATGGTGACTGTTCAGTGAGGAAATCACCAAGCAAGTGCATTTGGTGTATTCCAAAGTGAATTGTAGTTGATGAAAAATACAGCGAATTAACACCGGGGAAATCACTGGGTTAGTGGAGTTGCTGATATACTTGTGTACTTTACATTGGTGAAAAATGTGATGAATGTTCACCAAGGAATTCACTTTGCAAAATTGAACGCCTTTTTCATAAATGAATATTGACCAGTGGTTTCCTTAGGGAAGCCAATGTAACTCATTCACTAATGCAAACTGACCTGGTGAAAAATTTCGTGAATGTGCATAAATGAAGTCAATCATGTTTTTACTATCGAATTATTTTTTACTCATACCTAAATCTTTGGATACAAATATTTAGAAAAAAAACAGTCATGTAAATTTTTATGATTTTATTGAAAAAATGCTGCCAATGTGCAGATCCCATTTTTTAGCTGCTCCGTGGTGACACACAAACGTTTAATGTCCGCTCTCATTTCGTCTATCATATCTTGTTGATTCTATACAAAATGTAAAGCAGATATATAAAAATTTAATTTAATAAAATAATAATAGTTATAATTACCGTTTTCTTAAAAATCCAACTTGGCTGCTTTTTGGGTGAAAATTCAATGGAGTCCATTGCCGACTGTTTAGATCCGGAAGCCTTTAGAAAAAGAGCAAAAAAATAGGATTAGATAATTGTAGAAAGGGATTTGTAATTAAAATAAAATTACCTGAATATTTTCCTCGTCCATTTGAACACAATTACCTACCAATTTACCTAAATATTCACTTTTTTACGCTTATAATTTATTTTCTAAACTCTTTTTAATAATTTTAAGCTTTACTCACTTGTTGACACTATGAACAATGGAATTCAACTGAAAAACAGTTTCTCGAAAAAACAACAATTCTTTCAAAACAAATCACTTACCCCGAACACTGTGCGTTGTTGTTGGAAATAACTTTGTTTCTAAGCAAACCAGGCAGAGGATCGCGAATCGAAGTTTTATGATATGTAAAAAACCCGAACATTGCAATCCTTCAACCATGCGTCGCCATCACCGTCGGTCGTTGTTGTTGGAAATAACTTTGTTTCTCGAAGCAAAGCAGGCTGCCGAACGGGATCGGCAATTTTTTATTCTATGTTAAAAACCCGAGCATTGAAATTCTAAAACTGAAGCCAATCTCCGTATTATTCAGTGGCAGGTAGAGAAGAAAAAGGCAAATATAAACAAAAACAAAACACCCATCTCGTGCTTCATATCGGGAATGAAATATTTTACAAGGAAAAAGATAGGGTGGATTGTATAATCATAGGAAAAACGCAATGCCTTTCAGTAAGGATTTCATTGCATGCTATTCCTCAATGATTCGAGTAGCTGATTTCCTTGGCGATTTCACACAAAATTTTCATTGGTGAGCAAATTTCCTACTGGGAATGACCAAAAACGTACCATAAACTTATACCTGCTGCGTCTGTGTGTGCTATTGATCCTGCTATCGTGATTCCTACCTTTGCTTTTCCTTCAAAAAAAGCTTGTATAGTTCGGATCATTCAATTTCAGACCATTGGAAAACGGGATTGGTCTCCACTGACTTCAGAAAAACATTTGAAAAAATGTCTTATAATCTTATAGTATTTAACCTTTACTTCTTAGGTTTTAAACCACCTTTCCTGAAAAAATAACTGCATACCTTGAGAATCGTGAATATTATGTCAGATTTAGTTCCGCATTTTCAATCTTATTCTAACCACTTATGGTATATCCTAAGGAAGCCTTTTATGCCCTCTTCTCTTTATCCTTACAAGTAACGACATTAACATGTCATATATCCCTTCACGCAGATGATGATAAAAACCTTTCACAATTTTTGAACCTAGTGTATTTACCAAAAATTGCCTAGAGCTCATCATTAGGAAATGACCGTTTGGCGTTAATACATTGAAACAGTTCCAATTCAATATAAAACATAACAGATCTCGGGCTTTTATGTAGCCGTGAACTGAAATTTCTACTTCACCTTAAAACAAGTCATAAGGCCAACTCTGCACTAGGTTTTATAAAAAAAAAATGATATAATTAGTTTTCCAACCCTTAAATGACCCGATTGGTTTCTAAGAAACACTTACAGCATGAACTAAGCGAAATAAATGTTAGTTAAGCTCCCACTAAAATTTAATTGAAACTTCAAAATTTAAGAGAAAATACAGTTGTACAGGGTTTTTCAACATGGACGCTACAAAAGTAGAGCGACAGGAACAGCAAACGACGCCATATTTCTTGCCATTCTTTTTACATTTCTCTTCAGTAAGGTTTGCCATTTCATCGTGGAATGAAATTCGGAGTCAGTGGGCTCAACGTTAAGAGCGCTTTACGTCCAACTTATGGTCGTCATAATCGTCATAGCAGATCAACAATTGAGCGTACAAAATGTTTCCGTGCCAGTGAGACAAAGAAGTGCCCGTAGTGTCGAGAATATTGCTGCCGCTGAGGCTTCAGTTGCTGAAAGCCCAAATGTGTCTCTCAAACATCGTGTCGTTCTCAAGCGTTGGACATCTCTTTGACGTCGTTGTGGCTAATTCTGCGAACATTTCTTGGCCTACATGCTTACAAGATTAAATTGACATAAGAAATGAAGCCGCTTGACCACCAGAAGCATCTTGCATTCGTGAATTGAGCTAAGCATCAACTAATGATTCGGATTTTTATCGAAAAATCATCTTCAGCGTTGAGGCTCATTTCTGTCTGAATGGCTTCGTCAATAAACATGAGCCGGTGGGGTCATTGGGCCGTACTTCTTCCGTGATGATCAAGACCGGCAAGATACTGTGAATGGGTATCGTTACCTTTCAATGATAACCAAATATTTTTGGCCCCGATTGGATGATATGGACTTGGAGGACATGAGGTTCCAACAGGATTGCGCCAAAAGCCTCACAGCCAATGTCACAATTCCTTTATTGGAAACCGAGTTTGGAGAACGTGTTATCTTATGAAATGGTCCAGTCGCTTGACCGCCTTTGTCGCGCAATTTGACGCCCGTTATACATTTTTCTATGGAGCTACGTCTTGATGAACTTCGTACGAATATCGAACGAGAAATTGCAGCAGTATAGGCCGATTTATGCATGAAAACTGCAAGCATGCCCGTGACGGCCATGAAAAAGAAATCGAGTTCTATACATAATGGCATACGGAACAACTCGAAACCAATGGTTTGACCTTCGCGAAAAAAAAAACGGAACCACTTACTTTCATGAAAATATCCCATAATATTTAAATGTTAGCAAAATTTTAAACACTTACCAATGTAGTGAAATTCTCCCCAACAAACTAAAAACTGATGTGGATCATTGACTTGAACCTTCTCTTAAATGGCACATCATCTGTAGTCTGTACACAATCAGTCACGATTTCCTTTTGAAGTCAATTTATTCCATGAAGAGCTCAGTACACCGCTACTGTAATTAAATTATTTCACCTTTGTGATTGACGATGATGCAGACAGCATCATCGGCTTCAACGTTCGACACAAGTCTCTGATCAACCCATCGAGTTGTCGTCGGTTGGTCTTCTTCAGGCATTGGGCGATCGATTGCGATTGATCATGATGCTGATGAAGATCATGCTATAATCGATTTGTCTAAACAAGTGACGCTCTGATAGAATTGAACGCCAAATGAAACGAGGAATACCAGTCGCAGTGCTGGCGGTCGGTGGAGTCGAATAACGCGGCGGACCTGACATGGATCAAGTCAATCGGAAAACGAATCCCAATGAGCAAAGTCTTCTCATCCAATTCTCAAATCAATGCATGGATGATTACAGCGAAAGTGTTTGTCGTGACGATCGAATTAATTGATCAATCAAATGAAGAAAAATAGAAGAAACAAAAATGTAATGATCGCGATCAAAGTGTTGATAGTTTTGCAAAAAAGAAAAATTAAAAATCAAACTCTATTAACAGCATACCAACATTTATTGATTACTATTAGCGGAGAGTTGTTTTGGACCAGTAATAGCTTCAAAAATGTAGTGTCGTAAATATCAACACGACATGACTTTTAACACTTTACCTTACAGCTTATGATTTTATGTGTGATTTTATATGGCACATGGGTCTAATGATATTTTTGACAGTTTTCATAAAAACAAAAATAACTCACGTCAAAATACAACGAGCCATTCAAATTGCTCTCCCGAGGATATTTTAATTACTAAAATAAAATTAATGAACGAATAAAAATCGCGCTTAACATTAATGAGCAAAGATGGATCGATCGATTGATTTACCTAATGGAAACCGTCGAGTGATTAAAATTTGGTATACTTTATTTTAAGTGGTGGATATTTAATATACATATATTGAAAAATACAAGTGTTTTTGATTGAGTTGTTTTGAATTTGTAAATTTTTAATGATGATCGAAAAACGAAACATCACTTAGTGACCGGCGGCGGCATGCGGCGGCGGGCGGCGCGGCGGCGGCAGTGGTGGCAAACGCGTTGGGCGCCAGTGTAATTGATATAATTTGACAGAACAAGTTATTTAAATATTTAATTTGAAGAAAAAATCGGTGTTATGAAATAATGATGAATCGGTCTGTTGATTTGAAGAGACATTATTTAAAATTAAAGAGTCAGTAACGACCGTAGTGAGGGTTTCAGTGATGAGGAAGATGATATAGTTTATGATTTTTTGAAGAAAACTTTTTAACTGCAGGGAAAAATATTTTAATAACTGATGATTTAAGAAAAACAAAAAATTAATGATGAAAAACGTTTTGAAAAAATTCATCAAGATATCTTTTAAAGATATAGAAAACATGAAAATCAATCATAAGCATGAATGTAAATAGTTCACTGAATGATATAATTACTTCAATATAAATTTAATATTTTGAAATTTGATAATATTAAAAAGGACCGATTCTCACTAACTAACGGTAGCGCTATAGTCCCAAATGGTCCTCGGTCTCAACCAACATGCGCCTTCAGCCAGTTCAATCACTACCTAGCTCTTTCCAGTGTCACACTCCAAGTTGGTCGAGGTCCTCTCTCAATGGTGTAAGCCACCTGAGTCCTGGTCTTTCACAAAAACTACTAAACCAATATGCTCCGCTTCCGTCGGATTGATCAAAAATCCGCCACTGTATTGACGTATGCGAGTAGTTGTACCGACCTTTGGAAGATTGAGTTTCTAGTCTTGACGATTGAGTTTTCCACAATTCATTCCAGAACGATGATGGAAAAGTTGCATAAAAATGTAACGAATTTCCGAAAATACTTGACATCAAAAATATCGGTGTGATCTTTTCCAAATTTGATAGAGCAGCGTGGAGAATACACAATACACACAAAGCAGCAGGCGATGACTTGGTAGGGAGCATGCACCAACTCATCTGCAAAATATGGTCGGAAGAAAGCATGCCTGATGAGTAATATGCCCGATACATAAGTAAGGAAAGATCCTCTAAATTGCGCCAACTACAGAAGCATCAGTCTCCTTAACATTGCGTATAAGATCCTCTCTGCCGTATTATGTGAACGTCTGAAGCCGTTCGTTAACAACCTGATTGGTCCTTATCAGTGTGGCTTCAGAATAGGAAAGTCCACTATCGGCCAAATATTCACACTACGGCAGATCTTGGAAAAAAAAAACCAGGAACTTCAAATCGATACCCACCATCTATTTATCAATTAGCCGCGTATGACAGCATCTATAGGGAAGAGCTCTACCGAGCAATGTCTAGTTTTGGCATCCCTGTCAAACTTATCCATTTTTGCAGAATGACGATAAAAAATGCACGCTGCTCTATCAAGGTCGGAAAAGATCTCACCGATGCTTTTGATGTCAAAAACTATCATGAGACTTCTTCAACATCGTTCTGGAAAGAATTGTGCAAAACTCAACCGTCAACACTGGAGACACAATCTTCCCAAGGTCCATCCAATTACTCGGATACGCAGATGATATAGACATAATTGGAAGATCAAAGCGTAATGTCAGTGGAGCGTTTTTGAGCATTGCGAAGGAAGCGAAGAAGATGGGTTTAGTGGTCAATGAGGGCAAGACCAGGTACATGCTGTCATCAAAAGAGGACAATGAACAACGACGTCTTGGACAAAACGTCATCATGGACAGCTATAACTTTGAGGTAGTTAAGGACTTTGTCTACCTCGGCACCGCTATTAACACAGACAACGACACCAGTGCTGAAATCAAACGAAGAATAACTCTTGTAAATCGCTGCTTCTTTGGACTTAGAAGGCAATTGAGAAGTAAAGTACTCTCTCGAGCATCTAAAATCACCATATTTAAGACACTCATCATTCCGGTTCTCATTTATGGCGCTGAGGCCTGCACCCTGTCAAAGAAAGATGAGAGGGTCTTTGGATGCTTCGAGAGAAAAATTCTTCGGGTGATTTTCGGTCAAGTACGCATAGATGGAGAATGGAAGAGAAGATATAACGACGAACTGTACGGGCTGTACAATGACCTAGTTAGCAGAATTAAAGTCCATCGGTTTAGATGGCTAGGTCATGTAGAACGAATGGACATCAACGCTCGAGTACGGAAGGTCTTCAAATCAAATCCCGAGGGACGGCACAGTATAGAAAGACCGCCACTCAGGTGGCGCACCCAGGTTGGTGAAGACCTCAACCAACTTGGTGTGCGAAACTGGAGACAGCTAGCTACTGATTGAGCTGGCTGGGGACGCATGTTTGTTGAGGGCCAGCTCTGCCCCGGACTGTAGCGCCACCTTATGCATGTAAGTAAGTCAATTTTAGACTTTAGAACTGTTCTAAAGGTACACTGATATGGACCTATGCTGAGATTCCACTCATCAGATGAGATAGTACATACTCCTTACCAAGTTATCGCCAGCAGCATTTAGTAATTCTGCATCGATGCCGTTAACTCCAGGAGCTTTGTTGGACTTCGTTTCACTTGAAGTATCTTGGGAGGTTTTTTAACCTTTTGATTCCTCAGCAACAGTTGAAATTTTTCCACTAGTTTCAGTATTGACAGCCAAGTCCTTTAATTTTTTTCAATATTGGCGTGGTTCTTACATACAAAATGTAAAAAGATGAAAGCTTCAAGTGTGATACCATGAAATATAAGAAGAAAAAGGTCTTTCAGCGTTTTATGAGTGATAAGATCGTAGTCTCGATTATTGACATTAACGATATTGATATCTGTAAAAAATTGGTAGGTGGTCAAAAGAAAGTTAGAACTTAGCTTCATGTACATAATGATCAGAAGCCGAGGAACGCCTCCAATCGCTCAAGTTTGTGGCTGGCAACAAGATCACGTTCATGGTTTGTGACGATCAAAGTTCGCGTGATTTTTTATCGATGCATGTTATTCGGTTTGGTGGAAGTTTGGCCTGGTGCTAAGCTCGAAGTTGTTGCTAATGACAAAATCTCATGAAGAGCTCTCCAACATCGGTATATTCTTAGGTACTTGTAATATTATGCTATAGAAATGGCGATCTCAAGGCAACCTAGCCTGAGATCCAATTAGCGCTGTAGTGCGCCGTTTTGATAAATATTATGCTATACTTTGGAGATTTTTACGACAGTGATCCTAGTGATCTAAGAATTTCTGTCATCTATTATTTCAAACGCTTCATGTAAGGTCTATCTTGTTCAACTAGTAAGATAGATCTAAGGATGCACGTGGTATCACAACGGACCAACTATTGGTCTAAGTGTGTTGGTTTTCCTGCCAGCAGCCACCTTAACCTAAAATTAATTTCGATTATTTTTTATTTTTAGAGCCGTCACGTGAAATATCGAAAAACTCGTATTTTAATTTCTTTAATGTTAACCTAAATTCTGACCCAAATTGGAAACATAATTGTGAAATACAAATTAGTAAAATGAATTACCTGCATTGAATATTTGTTTTTGGGGAAAAAAAATGATCATTAAACTTTATAAAATATTACAAACTAATCTTTTCTAAGATTTATACACATCAATTTTTGTATGTCAAAAGTCAATAAGAACTTCCTGGATGGTATTTTCAATGCCCATATACATAGCTTGTCTTTGGTACTCTTTGGTCTTCAAACAATTCTTGGAACAAAAGACTGTTAATAAGAAGATCGACCGAACAGCAGCCAATTGAAACTAAGCTAAGCTCACGTTCAAAGAGTGACATAATCTCCCCCATGATACTCTGAGTCTTTGAGTGAGAGATCTGAGTTAATCTTTTACTTTTTTCTGATGAAGTTCAAATATCGAGATATGGGTTTGGGGGAGAAACTATAAGAGCAAACAAATCGAAAATTCCCCGATACGCTACGCGTATTATGGAATTCCAAGATTTCACACCATACGAGCTGACGTTAATCTCCCAGCGGGCCAGATACTTTATTATGCATCAGGGAGAAACGATCGTAGTTTTCATTTCCAGTTCACTTCGGGTACTCCGGCGGTGGCGGCAACACGGCGGCGGACGGTGACGAAATCACCATGGGAATTGGCCACTGACTCCGAGATGCAAATGAGTTCATCAAAATTGCATCGGCAGTTTGGATTCGTTGAGACAAGTGGCATGATTCGAGGTGAGCAGAATAGAGTGTTCAATCAATCAACGAGCCAAGAGCGCCTTGTGTTTCAGAAACCGGTAGAAGTCGAGGCAGAGGTGCCCGCATGCGCAAATAAAGTTAAGTAAAAAGAAAATATACATATAAACACAGTTACATACTACTACATGCCCCACGGGTCTAATGGAGTCCAGCTGTCAGTCAATTTTGTCAGATTCAGATGGAAGCAAAGAGGTACCTACTGATGATGCAGCTTCTTATATGGCTTCAGGAGCGTTCCAGCTGATTGAATTGAAATCCTATAACCAATTTACACATCGTAAACAGGGATGAGTGCGGAGCTAATAGTGTGTGCATGAGGAGGTTCCAACACCAACTGTGACGTGGTTTTTGCCCCGAATGGAAATAAAATTAATGTTATTTTATATCTATACCTTCTTGCGTCGCGTAGCATCTTATACATACATAGTTTCTAAAAGAGTGAGTATGTTGAGTATGTGCAATTATCCCGCGGTGGCGGAGTAAACAATTACTTCGGGCAATGGAAGATGACAAGAAATGAAGCTTGTTGTAATTGTGGCATTATTCTAGGAACAGTTTTAATAGAATTTTTATACAGGAATCTATAATAGAAAAGTATTTGCCTAGTATTTCGTTTTAAGCTCATTTCTATTTTTATACTTCTTTTTTTTCAAAAAATGGAAATCATAAAAAATAACGGTTGTAAAAAGAATGGATGAGACTAAATGCAGAGATGTTTAAAGTTATTATTAAAGATTCGTTCTTTTTGTTATTTTAATTTGGTATAGAGCCTGCATTTGACACTTGTCAAACTCAGCTTTGCTTTAAAATGTCACAATACTAGTTAAATGTTTGTCATCTAACAATGCGTTAAAGTTATTAACCTGCTCTGATTATTGTCTTTGATCGACCAACTACGCAAGGGGTAGTTCAAATTGTGCAGAAAGTGTTCCGATGCCTTTTAGCTAGTGCACCATCATAATGTAAGCTTAGACGCAAGAACAAGATTGGCTGATGATCTAAAATTCGATTTCAAAGTTTTCGCAACATGGCGTATTTTGCATATCGAACCTTATAAAGTTTTTGAATTTTACAATAAGTGATGCTAATTGAAGCTGTTTTTGAGCAGCCATTTCTTCAGTTTTACAAGGCATTAATCGAGAAGTGTCTCCTAATGGGAAAAAGGTTACAGTTTTTGGGCTACTTTGGAGGATGAATAAAGACCATGACTTAAACGATAAATGTGGTACCAAGAAGACTACCATAACAGATTATGCGGCTTTATTACGAAAGCAATTTTCTTTTTAAGTAATTTCACACAATAGCGACGTCAAGATTAATTTATTTGAAAGAGTGGTTACATCTTAAGGGCCGATATTTATTTTTAATAAAACAAAAATTATTCAAGAAACTACTGCCATTTCTGCTTTTTATAATACGATTGGTAGTTCAATTATTTGTTGAACAAAATATCAGCCAATTAACCGCTGCGGCCTCAGTGGCACACTTCCAACCGATGGTCCAAATTATTGATGACGTTGATTCGTAATTGAAGTTCTATGACGTTAATGGAGAATTATCTCATCCTTTAGCTCTTTAATTGTTGCTGGCATATCGACGTACATCTTTTCTTTCAAATAAAATAAAGAAGTCTAACGGTGTCAAACCATACGAACTTGGCAGCCAATTGACATCACCACCAAGTGAGATAACGCGGTCATTGAATTTGTCACTCTAGTGCGGCAAGTGGCACCGTTATGTTGTAACCATATATCGTTTACATCCATATCTTCCGATTTTGGCCATAAGAAGTTTGTTACCATTTAACGATGATAACGCAGTAAATGCCAGATCCAGCCTTATTTAGTAAAAGTAAGTATTTAGTAAGGCCCGATGAAGCCGCCAGCCCATAAACCACACCAAACAGTCACTCTTTGTCGGTGTATTGGTTTTTCGACAATCACTCTTTGATTTTCATAAGCCCAAATGAGGAAATTCAGCTTATCGTCCATTTTCTTCGAAAAATGATCATTCGCGGCACCATTCTGACCATTGACGACGAGGTGACGCTTGAAATGGTCAAGGGGCTTTAGTTCTTAAGTCAATGCCATGCAAGCCATTTTGAATAATCTTCATCAACGATGAATGTGAAAGGTACATTTGTTCGGCGGGCACGACGGCGAGTTGAGGTGGACGGCTCTTCAGCCACACTATCGCAAACAGCAGCAATATTTTCTGCAGTACGAGCTGTACTGGTGTATTCACATCTCCTAAGACCCGGTTTGGTCTAATTTTGAAACAATTTTTTTCCGATTGAACGCACATTTTGGCTTAAAACATACAAATCTGTGACTGAATTATAAATCGTATAGGCTTCTTTTTCACCGGAATCACAAGTACTAGTATCACTAAATTTTTGTTTTTGGAGAAATATGTTTCAGGCTGATGTTGATATCTAAACATTCTAATACAGAATCACGACTCCTATCCGGGCCAGCTATTATTACCACTCTTGTTCTGAAGAAGTGTGCTGACAAAACCAATGCTTGAGCTTCTCTGTCCTACTCTAAAGGTCTCTTTCCGAGTTCATAAAAAATATCACTTATCCATCCTATCCCTAAAAAAGACGAATCCTCCTTCGATTCTATCTATCGTCCACTTGCACTCCAGTCCCTTCGTTCCAAGGGCATGGAAATTATGGTAAATGTTCAGCTTAAGAAATATCATGCCGAACGAAGCTTATCGCTTATCGAAAATTGAGTGTCTATGGTATTGATAAATCTCTTCTTTATTGAGTTAGAAGTTACCTTTTAAAACCGTTTAATTCAAATAGTTTTGGTAGAGTACAAATAGCATTGACAAAATAAACTCTAGTTTACCCCAGGGCTTCGTTTTGTCTCCGACACTCTTTCTTACTTTTGTAAATGATCTTTTGTCCACAGCTTCTAACAAATTTATTTGTTTCACTGATGATAGAACATCCAGCTTTTTATATAGGTACTCATCATTGTCCTTCGGAAATGGATATCAACGATAGCTCATTAATTTCTGATCATGACAGTATTTGTTCGATGAGGAATTAAAACCGTGTAAAGTTTCATTCTTCGAAAACTTAATGCTGTCTACTACCGCAAAAGCGAAAACCACCTCAATGCCACTATCAATGTGTGGTACTTGGATCGAAGAACGTTTTTTAAGTCTTTAAGATAAAATTAAGAAAAGAGAACTCTAAAAATGGTAAGCGAAAATTTGCAAGTCTTGAACGCCGCCGTCACAATGTCTAATAACTGTCATTGGATTATAACTCCGACGAAAATATAAAAAAAAACCCTTGCATCTCAAGTTTTTAAGTAAATTACACACCCCTCAAAAAGTTCGAAAAATACAACTTAACGTAGTTAAAATTATATAATAATGTTTTAATTTATTCGCATGAAATAATACGCAATTAAGTTGCGTACAAAAATTCTCTTTTCTCCAATTCCTTATCCCAATCATGTAAACCTCACTATCAAGATCAGTTCATAGATTCCTCTGCAAACAACTGAATTGACAAACGGTAGCTCTCCATTATATTCAATATTCAATTTGAAAGCGATCAAATTGAATGGAATGGAATCATTCTGATTTGACCCGATGATAACCGTGGTCGCCTCCCGGTCGGTAGTAACCGTCCAAAGATGCGGTAGCAGTTTACCGCACAATTTATACTCATACAAAAATCAAACTCCATAGAATCTGGCAAACAAATAAAAATATCCTTTATTGATCTTTGATCTTATACGATATAATCGTTGGCACAATCCATTTGCTCCCTATATAGTGACTTTCATAAGTATACTCGAAGTGGAGTTCAGTGAATCACATTAATCCCGAAGAAAATCGATAAGTTTCAATGGTAAAATCGTGACTTGACTTTTTAGTCCGATTTTGAGCCTTAACTATACCTTTTGTACCCATACCTATAGCTAGCCTATGTCTACTTCCAGACCAAGCCAAACACTGTTTCGTTTGTACTACTTACTTGGCGGGGGAGATTGGATTGACTTATATAGATATGAATGTACGTACAGGTATTCTACCAGAACTTAAACGAAGAAACAAGTTGGAGCTACGGTATTTGAGATGATTTTTAGACCATGTGTTTTTTGCGCGAGGTGTGTTACTCCTTGGGGCGCTGGACATAAAGGGAAAACAATTTATACCTAGCTCTTATTTAGGTATACTCGAATGAACTAAAAACAGAGTCACTCCCACATAAAATGACAAAAAGGGCCTCGAATAGTTAAGTAAACCATATCCTGTCTTTGAATTATTAAAATATTCAAAATTGGATTTGGTTTTAGACCACTTTTATTTTGAAAAAATTTACCATAATGGTTTTAACAACATAAAGTTGCAACAGGATGAATCTTATATTCATGTTCTGTTACTTTTATTAAAAAAAAAAGGCGCAATGTATCGCTATGGTGCCTCATCAGCCGCTCCTGTTCAAATTTTAGTTCAGACAAATTGGATTTCTATTGACAGGCTTAAAAGATGAACATGATTTTCAATTATTCCTCCAATCATTGCCTCAAGGCTTATTCGCATTTAAGCCTTCTCTCTCTCTCTTTCTCGTTGCTAATCTCATTTCTGTCTTTCAATATCTTACCCTCCATCTAATTTCATATCGATCACGATTTGTCATATTTGAGCTGCATAATGGATTTATGGTCTCCATAACATTGGTTTAGCCTACCTTTTTGCATTGGAGAACTTATTTTGCCTTTTGACATTCGATTTGACACTTGTATTGTGGAATTACCTTTATACCAACCAGTAGTGCATTTTTTGTTATAAAATGTTAAGGTACCTATAGCACTGTGTGTTCGCGTCATACGTCATGTGGAATGCAATTAAAAACCTTTTAGAGGTGAATTTGTGGAATGCATTTCTGCCATAGATATACATCATATGAGCTTTTGTGAAGCAGGTGGCTTCGATCAAGAGATTTATGCGCGTAGATAATGATGCCATAGTATGGGCATACATTCATGATACAGCATCAGACAACAACTCTGACAGATGAGAAAAGTAATTGAATGCAATCAAATCAATTCAACTGACTGCGACTACCACATAATGTTTTGTTGCAACTTGAAAATAGTTGTTTGAATTTACTTATACTAAAGTAATGATACAATGATATGAATCGCATAATTGTTGACCAATTTGTAGAGATTTTTAGTTGTGTTGTGGGGCTATATAGCCAAAGTCTCTCCATATTTGGTTTCAATTTTTGTTTGTCTTATAAACAGGAAATGACTCTCAATCAAACCATATGGTGCACAGTTGCATTTGCATAATCGTTTGGTGGGTATAAAGCCTTAGGGATCAGACTTGTTAGTCTGAGGAGATATTCATAAAAACTCGTAGTTTGATGGATGAGGTATACGTGAATAGTGCATTGCAATTAGTTGTATACTGTTTCGAAAATATTTGAGAAAGTTATGGAAAATTGCATATTTACAATGGGTGTTTTTTTTCGGGGTCGATCTCTTTGACAGCGATTGCTTGATTTATACTCAGATTCTTTAAATGCAATCTCTTCACCAAAAGGGTGGTTAATAGTCGTCTTTTATTTTCAACCACATACACATATACGTACATATTGGGTGGCGCAACAGTCCTTTGTGAACCAGGGCCTAGAGACTTACAACTCTCAACCATTCCTGTGTGCGAGTACTGTTGTCAGGAATGGAAGGGACCTACAATTTTAGGCCGAAACCGAACGGCTAATTTGAGAAAGCACTTTTTCATGACAAGAATTACTCTTGAAGGATTTGTTAATACCTCGCAAGAGGCAGTACCCACGAAAATTATTTTTTTTAAATTAAGGTGGCACAGGGAGGGATTGAACCCAAGACCCCTTGCATGACAGTCCAACGCGCTAATCATCATGCCACGGGTACTACCATCATTACTAAAATTCAAAACTTATCATATTGCATTAATGGATATGGCCCCCCTTATATTTTTTACTTCCCGTGGGAAGTTATTGAGTCGAATTGAAAATAATGACATTTATCGACGTATCAAGGTCCCTAGAGTCGAAATAAATGATTTTTTGAGAGATTTCTGTGCGTGCGTGTGTACGTCCGTTCGACCTTTCGCGAAATTTTTTTTTGTTGCTCAAAGCTCATGAACCAGTAGATATATCGACGTCAAATAATCTGATAATAATGGAGAAGGATGCTTGTTTTTTCACCATCATAGCAATTTGAAAAAATGTGTTCATTTTGGTTAACCCAAAATATTTTACGAACCAATAACCCAGGAGACTTTTTATATTACATACTGCAACGTGATACCAAACAAATGTACATTTGCAAAAAATCCAATTAACGGTTTTTTTATAAATAAATGTCACCTCGAAAACCTTACGGTAAAGTGACAAGAATAGAATTGATATTTTTTTTAAACAAAAAAATTAAAAAGCTAAAAAGAAATTAATAAAAGTTGGTAAAAATTGACTTTCAGCTCAAATATTTTTGCAAAATTTTGAGATATTGGCTTCAAACTAATTTTATCCTATAAAATATATTTTTTTCGACGTCTAGTAAAATTTTGAGAAAAATCGAAATAACAGTTTTTTTTTACAAAAAAAAATGATTAAACTTGGTAAAAATTGATATTCGACTCAAATATCTTTTCAAATATTTAAGCTTATGGCTTCAAACTAATTTTGTCTTTTATAAAATATTGTTTTCAACATTTGGTAAAATATTGAGAAAAATTGGTTTGACAGATTTCTCTAAAAACCTAAAGAAAAACCATTATTAAAAGTTGGTAAAAATTGATTCTCGGCTAAAAATCTCGTAAGCAAAAAATAAATTTTGAAATCAAACTATTTCATTATATGCAAAATATTGTTGGTAATTTTAAAATCTTTAAGAAACCTAAGAAAACCCACAAACTTTTAATCAACACGAATCGTCAGACGGGATGAGAAGTTATCAGTGTGGGCCGCATCCCAGCCTCTTTTTTTGTATTAATTTGAATATAATTTCTACATGACCTTAACTTTCATAAAACTTATTTATTTATTTATTTAATCCGTTAATTATCTAACGTTAATATAAACTTATAGCTATTTACATAATTTTTAATTTAAAATTTTAACTAACATAGAAATAAATAAATACTATAACATATTAAAAAAGCTTTCTTTAAATTGTTTACTTTCTACATTGTCATTAACGGATGAAATTAAATTATAAAATGTATTGAAGACTGAAATCAATTGATTTAAAGGGCTATTCATACCATAGTCAGTTCTGCTAAAGATCGGACATAAAGGTATCTGTCTTCTTATGCTAGTTTGACTAAAGCTAAAATTTAGACGATTCAGAGCTGTTGCGGATATAATAGAGCCATTAATTAATTTTAAAATAAAACAAAATTTTAGATATTGTCTATGTTGTGAAAGTGTAGGGAGGTTTATTAGCAAAAGCTTACAAAGTGAGGAAGAATCTAATAAATAGTTATAATCTATAATTGTTTTTTTTTTGTGTGTAAAACACATAGTTTTATATATGTCAATATTCAATAAAAGTCGGTTTTTATTGCACCCTAAAACTATGAAGATCTTCTTGAAGCTGTGAGCAGTCAATAATTGAACTAATAGATTTGAAAATTTTAATGTCATCAGCGTATATTAAAACGGAGGAGTTTTTTTATACCGGATGTTATGTCATTTATATATAATATAAATAATAAAGGACCTAAATGGCTACCCTGTGGAACACCACAGTTGACGTAAAAATGTTCGGAGAGTTCATTTCTGAATATAACGCTATAACTTCTGTTCTTAAGATAAGACGAGATCCACGTCAAGATTTTGTCGTTAAACCCTAAGGCCTTAAGTTTATGAACTTAAGTCTTGTGACACAATTTCTCAAAGGCTTTCCTGAAATCTGTGAATATTGTCAAGTCAAGTGAGTTAAGGTGTCGATAATTTTGGGCTGGAAAGCACGAATCAGGAATTCGAAAAAAGAAGGCACGTCAAAAGCATATTTGAAGAAATTAGCAAATATATTTGAAATTATTTGGGAATCATGACTTGTTGTGTTATTAAAAGACATAGAGTTTGGGTAACCGTCAGCTTTTCTTTTACTTTTCACGAAATACCAGAAGTTTTTTTGGGGTCTGTTTCAATTCATTTTCAATTTTTAAAATATAGTCAGAGTATAGAATATTGGAGTAGTCAATGAAAATATTTTTAAGTTCGGAGTAAATCCTGAAGTCTTCTTCTGCTCTAGTTTTATTAAATTTTAGCCATGCCTTATTCTTTTATTTTTTAAGTTTTTTAATTGAGTGTCAAGCCATGCTGGAGTTTTAGATTTATAGCAAGATTTCCGCAATGGCGTAGTTTCATAAAAATAGTTAAAAAGAATACTATACAAATTTTGACACATGTCATCAATATTACGATTTAGGAGCAGTTGATTCCAGTCAACATTACACAATAAGTTAGTTAGTTCATTAAAGTTACATTTTTTAAAATTGAATTCAAGTTTTTCATTTGATGTATTAGGGATATTGCACACATTTATATTCAGTAATATATTTAAAGCTGGATGGTGACGGTCTTCTTCTACTAGTTTAACATCGGCTGGAGATACGTACGTCAGTATTTATCGTGTCGGAGAAAAATATTAGGTCCAAATATTTGTTGTATTGATTGGCAACCCCATTAAATTGAACAAGTCCACAAGAAGCTGAACCATCAATAATTGTGAATTCTTTGGTGCTCGTTGGACTTATAGGTGTAAGATAGTTGAAATCTGATGATTTTATCCAGTTTAGGTTCGGAAGATTGAAATCACCTACGATCAGCAGTTCATCATTAGGTTCCATTTGATCGTGGATCTTCTCAGTTAAATGTATGCAATTTTGATTTTAATACATAGCACTTCGACGTCAGAAAGATCAAAAGTATCAAACAAAGTGCATATAAGGTAGTTTTTTACCGCGAATAGTATTCCACCACCAACAATCTCCAGGTAGCTCGTAATTAGTAATTATGTCCTGTTGTGGATTGTTAATATTTTTATAGATCGTATTGATCTTTGTCCTTAGGCCATTGACGTTTTGGTAATAAATCAAAACTTGTTGAATCTGCCTCTTCTTAATAACACATTGTCCGGGTCTCTTGAAAAGGTTTAAAGGATGACGACTTTATAAGATTATTTTGTTTAAAACTAACTATTTAATGTTCTCAATCGCATGAGCATGTTATAGGAACCGTAAATTCTCGTCATATAGACGTTTTCTAAAAGCTTATATTACGTTATTAAAATACTAGCTGACCCGATAAACGTTGTTTTTGCATATATGTACGTAATTTCTAGAGAATATTTTGCTAGAAATAAAGAAATATTGTATGTGTGTAATGATATGATAAGCACATGACATGCTCAATTCTAAGCCACAGACAGACATCGTTTGGCCTTGAGACTTATTAAAAGTCTTTGCAAATGTCAATCTAATTTCAAATTGAAGGCTTTTGAACTGAATTAGCAGATCTGTGGGTATAAAAGGGATTCGCGGTAATAATATATTTTCACCTCGGAATTTGCCATTTAGAATTATAACATTTTTCATCAATTTTGTAATTACTAATGGTGTGCCGTTGAGTTACATCGTTGACATATCTGTACATGGGGATTCAATTCAGTATCTATTAAATCCGATGCATTTCGATTTGGTAAATGCATACCGAGAAGACTGAGTGGTATGTTGGCAATGATAATGTAAACATCCTCAATAGCAATCAATGCTTCATTGTACAAAGCGTCAATGAATACTATCGTTAGGAATACAACAAATAGATTAAAACCTATTCTCAAACCTGCCGAATGTATATGAAAAATTTCATTGAAATAAGTTAATCCGTTTTGGAGGAGTATGTCAACTAACGTACTATATTTATTTGAATATAGTGTTAGTAAATGAGTTACACAGTCAAGAAACTTCTCCTGTTGCGCTACGAAGCCGTCTTGTGGAAAATAAACGTCATTCACATTAATATCCTTCAAACCCAGCTAGGAAATTATTAACTAGTAGCCTAATACATTTTCCGCAATAATTATTCCAAATTTATTTTAGTAAGATCGAGTCGAGAACATTTTTAACAATCATGATTGTATTTTCGGCGAAACAATAATGCCATCACTAAATTTATATATCTTATTCCAAAAGTCAGAAATCTACCAATAGAGTTAATGTTTTAATAAATTCTTCAGATCTTATCAATTTCTTCATGAAATTGTTTGCAGCAAAACCAAATAGTGTCTCCCAAAAATCTAAATATTTCTAACACAATTCATGCAATTCTCATTTTGTACTGATCTAAACAGAACAAAACATTTCAACAGCAAGGACATGTTTTATGACATGTGTACAAAAATAATTATTTCCACTCAGAAAATATGTAAATTCGTTTTTAATATTAAACTTAAAATCCAAAAGTTCAATATTGCTTATGGAAAGTGAAAAAGATTCATCTTTAAATGTCTATTTTGCTTTTGAAATTCGCTTAAACGAAAGAGCTGATATACAAACTTTTTGTTTACAATGAAAATGTATGAAATATCTTTAATTTCAATATAAAGGCTACGCCAAATAACTTTCTTTTTGAAAATGCTAAAAAAAACATTGAGCGTAACTTCCCCAAATGTAACAATTTTGCTTGCTGACATACCCGCCAAGATCAAAATAGGTTTCATTTGAAAATGTGTTTTTTTGGCAAAATCGGCATTTTCTCTAAGTTTTGTTTCCAGCGTTGTTCAAGCGTATTAACAAACATATTTTGTTCAGCGGATGGATAAAACTACACAACTGTCAAAACAGTACAGTATGCTAAGTATTACCATTCAAGAAATAAGCACTAGTTGAAAATAAAAAAGATAGATGGTGGACTCTATACACATATGTCTACCTTAGGATATAAGCAAACAAGTCGTTTATTTAATTTTTATTATGAATTTTATGAAACCTCTTTTAGAGACAAAGACGAGTTAATGCTGCTAAGCTATAAGATAATAAAAAAATCACATACGTTTATTTTTAAAGCTCACAACATTCTCAGATTTACAGTAATAAGAACAATAATTCTTATTTTCAATTTGAGAATTTCAATCTTTTTGATTTTAAAATTCGTTTCCCTCACATTTAACCACAGAACAATCCTCAAGGAGATATAAAGTAAGATATTCTAAACAGAGACTAAAAATGACATTCTTATTTGCACTTTCTCCTCAATGATAAATTTCTTAACCTACCCCGCCGCTGCTGCTCCGCCGCCGGCATATCTATCATACCTTCTCTAGGACTAAAGAGTGTTTCATACAACACCTTTCTAAAAATAAAACCTGTGACACTTTTTGTTTCCGAATGAAGGCGAAGATACAGAACAAAATCTTAACAAGGTAACAATTTGGCCGGTCTGCCAGTCAACCAGCGCTCGGTCCGGTCGGTCGGATGGCGGCGGCGGCAGCGGCCAACACAGTGTTATTTATGGCTAATTAATAACCTCTAATGGATCGGAGCACGGCGGGTAATTTATAGTTGTTAACCAAAATGTTTTTGTTGTTGTAGCTGTTTGTTGTGCATAAATCGTCAGGTTTTTGTTTTGTTATAAATGTGTGT